>NC_091827.1:59879100-60164100 GCF_038994185.2 Dermacentor albipictus | reverse complement strand
CCTACGGACGGGGACGCATCCATCAAAACGCCACCATGTGACATATTCGACGCTAACAAGTTTCCCAACCTAATACGCCCAACAGTAAGCGTAGTTATATTCTCGCGTACATTCTTCTAATCTTCGTCACTCTCCAGTCAGGTACGCTCTCCGCGTCTAATCGCTTCATAGCATCGGGGCAAGGAAAGTGCGGATACTGACTTGGGAAACAACATCAAAAAATTTACATGAAGAACTTGCGTTCTGCAGTGCCTAGTGCAGAGCGGGCGGATCGAAGCTTGTAAATTAACGTCTCCGCCTTTCCCGGGTATCCTTGGAGCGACAGGCTCCAAAGCCTCTGGCTGCATGTGTTCACGAGAAGTTGCGTACTCACAATGCGAGGTTTTCGGCAGTGTACTCCAGGTTCATCCATGCATTGTTGTCATCGTAGAAGTAGTAGCCAACGCCTGCGAAGACCTTGTTGCGTTCTCTGTCTGAACCCAGCAGCTTCCGCATTACCTGTCAATAATAGCAAGGTAGGGAGACCCGTTTCTTTATTACAGGCATGCCAAAAAAAAAGTTGCAGGAGTTTCCTAGATAATCGCCAATTCTTGTAACTGGTCTGCTTTCTCTGCCTGAACAAACTATTTTTTTTTAAGGTGAGTGTTTGGACATGTTGGAAGGACATGAATGCAGCTTTTTGCGCACCAGACGAGAACAAAGAAGAGGCTGAGACACACGAGCGCACTCGTGTGACTCAGCCTTTTTTTTGTTCTCGTCGTGTGCTCAAAAAAGCTGCACACTTTCTTTACGTTTTTCTTAACACAAGTCGAGATAATAGTAGACTATTAAAACTAGATTTAGCAACGCACTGAGAGCAGACATGAGAAGTTTTTGTCTTTCTAGCGCGGTTTACTATCGTATTCGCAGGTAAAGCATCGGGGAGGAAAGGAGGGGGCAGACATAATTTTCGTATTTGGATATGTCACTTGCGTCCCCCTTTACACAATATAGGCTAAGTTCGAAATATCTGGCTTAGTTGCGGTATTTGCAATGTATTAGATCAGCGAGTTCTCCGGAGCTTTACGATTATGCGTTCGTTTTGCGAGCGGCGGGAAATTCAGCCCGCTTCCTTGTCATAAGTACACTTTGCACCAAGTTTAAGACCACTACGGCAACTCAGTGTGTTAAGGTTAATGCGTATGAATGAATTTATAGCCTTTGCGTCAAAGTAGTTCTTATTCAAGCCGTCCAGAATATCATACTGCCGTTACACGGAATGTTTCTGATAGTCCTAAAATAGCCCTAAATGACTACTTCATATACAAACAAAATGAGGGGAGCAAAGGGTGGGGCAGGGATGTTTTATAGCATCTGAGAAAATTTCGTAAAATGTTTGCAGCCTATTTTGGGGCTTTGAAAATAATTACTGAAGCCTCTTTTGTTTGTTTTGGGATATTTTCATGGGTTATACAGGTTCGCAGTACGTTTCTCCGGTGTCCTCGGTGAACTAAAGCACACACCTTGCATTTGGTTATCATTAGGAGAAACTCATGGTCAATGCTTAGACGAAGTTGGAAGTGTGCGGATGTACTAACCCGTTAGCAGTAAATTGTGTAAGCCAGTGCTCATAAGCGTCATAACTGTGTTTTACGAACGATACCCAACTTCACTCAATGCTTCAAAGAGGCGAGTCATATGCGGGCAACGTTTCAAAGCACGTCGTTTAATTTGAAGCAACAGAAATTTCAGGTGCACCTTCTCGAAAGGAACAGCTTCACTGAAGATTGGGTTGTCAATATTTCAAGATTGCGAACAAGTATCATCTGTCTTCTTTGTTGAGTGACAGCTCGTGCTCAACGGTCTCCCCCGCCGCGGCTATACGGCAAAAGACGCAGCCATGCACTCAAGCGAAACCTTCGGGACCAGCCTATTAAACAGGGACACAGTGAAGAAACACAAGAAAACGCCACACTCGCTGTCTTTTCTTGTGTGTCTTCATTGTGTCCGTGTCAGTGCGCTGTTTCACCAGCGAGGTATGATGATTAATCACCACTTAGCACAACTTTCCACATTACAGAACTTCCCTTTGGAATTTGCCGGCCACTTTTAGTCGAAGTGACTATCACTTAAAGGACGTGCCAGCCCCTTACCTTGAGTATAGTAGGCGCGGTCACGGTTGCGAGGTTTTGGACAGGTGTGGGATCATCGATGATGTTCAGGATGCCGTAGTGGTACACCCGGTGCTGCTGATTCAACGCGTTCAGGTCGTCCCTGACTTCCACGGTCTGAAACATGTCCTTTTCGAGGCCGCTACAAAGGAATCAAACGTGCCTCTCTATAAGTGTTGGGTAGGAAGTGTCCAGCTTTATGAAATTTAATTTAGTAATAAATATTTGAAAGGAATAACGCGGCATTTGAACACCGAACCTTCTACTTCTATAAGTTGGCGCGTGGCGTTACCAAGTGCAATTCAGAATTATACCTACCAAACGACAAAGTTGACATTCTTGACCTTGTATCCTTCAAAGCACGCTTATGCATATTATTTCAATTATTCACCACATCTAAACCTTACTGCGCACCTAAGTAAATACTTTTAGCGAACTTGTATAGTCTTTTTTGTTTGTTTTGTACTGCGCTAACATTGTAAGAGACTTGTTCTTTTTTCTTCACCGGCTACCATTTGTATAATTTCCTGGTACTCCCCTTTTGCTACTTCACAATGTCATTTTGTTTCATTAATCATGTTATTTATATTGTTGAATATTTGTTTCATGTTTACTTGCTAACAATGCATAATTTCTTTGTATGCCTTTCTTTTTGCTAGTTCCCTGTATCCTCCCCTCCCGTAATACTCCTGCGGAAGCCTGTGAGGTAACTCAATAAATAAATAAATAAATAAATAAATAAATAAATAAATAAATAAATAAATAATATATATATATATATATATATATATATATATATATATATATATATATATATATATATATATATATATATATATATATATATATATATATATATATATATATATATATATTGTAATGGGTGTACTGAACAGTTCCGAGGGTAACGTCCCTTCGTAACCGAGGAGGCAGGTGACGCAGAGCAGGAACAGCTCGTTGCCCGAACGGCTCACACTCGTGCCAAGCACTGGCGATCTGCCTGGCCCACTGGTTGCACAGCAGGCATGGCAGAGACGATCTGGCTGTCCTTGTTCTTGTGCTCTTCTTCTTCATTACAAATACCCCCGTTGCAAAAGCGGAGCCATCCTGGCGACTTACGACGTGGAGACGAGCGGGTCATAGAATTGGTTCAGGCGGCGCACGTGAACAACATCCCGTCCACGGCGGCGCTTGTCGGATGTCGATGTAAGTGGCTCTATGACATAGTTGACCGGAGAGTTGCGTTCGACGATGCGGTATGGCCCATCATACTGCGAAAGAAGTTTTGTCGAAAGTCCAGGCGCGGTAGAAGGCACGGACAACAAGACAAGGGTGCCGGGGACGAAGTTCCGATTCGTAGCGTCGCCATCACGATTGGCTTTTTGTCGTTGTTGGTCAGCGGAGGTGAACTTTCGGGTAAATTGACGGCATTCCTCGGCGTATCGGGCGACGGCTGAAACGGGAGCACATTCTGACGCGTCTGGTGTATAAGGCAAAACCGTATCGATGGTATGGGAAGGATCGCAACTGTAGAGAAGAAAGTATGGAGAAAATCCTGTGGTACTTTGTGTAGCCGTATTTTATGCGTACGTGACAAATGGGAGGATCATATTCCAGTTTGTATGCTTCGATGAAACATACATGGCGAGCATACCACCAAGGGTGCGATTGAAACGCTCTGTAAGTCCGTTAGTTTGAGGATGGTACTCCGTGGTGGTCCGGTGAACTATGCAGCATTGAGCAAGCAGAGCTTCAACCACCTCCGACAGAAACACACGGCCTCTATCACTCAGCAGCTCCCGAGGTGGGGCATGACGAAGAATGAAACGATGGAGTTGAAAGGATGCAACGTCACTGGCGGTCACTGCAGGTAGAGCAGCGGTTTCGGCATAGCGTGTAAGGTGATCAACTGCTACAGTAATCAGTCGTTTTGCAGCAGGTGTTAGTGGTAGCGGGCCGTACAGGTCAATTCCCACACGGTCGAAGGCACGAGCAGGACACGAAAGCGGCTGTAATAAACCGTGGGCCGGATGAGGCGGAGATTTGCGGCGTTGGCATTGCGCGCACGAGCGGACAAATTTTTGGACAAAAGTAAACATTCCTCACCCGTAGTAACGTTGCCGCAGGCACTCGTACGTCTTCAAAACGCCTGCGTGTGCACATTGTGGGTCAGTATGGAAAGACGCGCACATGTCGGAACGCAAAGTCCTAGGGATAACCAGGCGCCACTTGCGACCGTCGGGCTGGTAGTTGCGTCCATACAAGAGGCTATCCCGGACAGCAAAATGGACAGCCTGGCGACGCAGGGAGCGGGAGATGGGAGATGCAGGCGAGCCAGAAAGGAGATCTAGAAGAGAGGCCAGCCAAGGATCTTCGCGCTGTTCTTATGCGCAGGTGTCGGTGTCGACCGAGGATACCGCCTCAATGATGGAGAGAGAGGCCGTGTCGGCTCGCAGCAGAGAGCGGGACAGAGCGTCGGCGTCAGTGTGCTTGCGACCTGAGCGGTAGATGACGTGTATATCGTACTCTTGAATGCGCAGAGCCCAGTGGGCAAGGCGTCCAGACGGGTCGTTTAAAGAGGATAACCAACATGGGGCGTGATGGTCAGTAACGACATGGAAAGGCCTGCAGTATAAATAAGGGCGAAACTTCCCGAGTGCCCAAACGATCGCCAGGCATTCTTTTTCTGTGACGCTGTAATTGGGTTCCGCTTTGGTCAGCGCACGACTGGCGTAAGCAACAACGTACTCGGAGTAGCCAGACTTGCGCTGCGCAAGGACAGCGCCAAGGCCAATACCACTGGCATCGGTATGCACTTCAGTTGGAGCGGTGGGATCCTCGTGTCGCAGTATAGGCGGAGATGTCAGGAGACGGCGTAAGGTCACGAACGCGGTGTCGCATGCAGGACACCAGGAGGATAGGTCGTTGGCTGGCGCCACTTAAGATTTGTGTCAAAGGTGATATTATCGAGGCAAAATTACGAACAAAGCGTCTGAAGTAAGAACAGAGGCCGATGAAGGCGTGGAGTTCCTTGAGTGTCTTAGGTTCCGGAAACTCTGCCACGGCGCGAAGTTTGGATGGGTCGGGGCAAATGCCGTCTTGTGATACGACGTGACCCAGAATCATGAGCTTGCGCGCGGCGAATTGGCGCTTTTTCAGGTTCAGTTGCAGGTCTGCGTTGGTCAAGGGCGCCAACACTTGCCTAAGGCGAAGAGGATGCGTGCTGAAATCACGGGCGAACACAACGATTTCGTCGAGATAGCACAAACACGTGCTCCCTTTTAGACCGCGCAAGATATTGTCCATCATTCGTTCAAAGTAGCAGGCGCATGGCATAGGCCAAATGGCATCACATTAAATTCGTATAAACCATCCGGCGTAATGAAGGCAGTTTTAGGGCGATCAACTGCTGACATCGGGACCTGCCATTAGCCCGAGCGTAAATCCAATGAAGAGAAGAATTGAGTGCCTTGCAAGCTGTCCAGAGCGTCGTCAATGCGTGGTAGAGGGTAGACGTCTTTTCGCGTTATCTTATTAAGATGGCGATAATCGACGCAGAACCGCATAGAACCATCTTTTTTGTGACGAGAATCACCGGTGATGCACACGGGCTATTGGAAGGTTGAATGACGCAGCGCTGAAGTATGTCCTCCCCGTGCTCATTGATCACCTGGCGTTCCTTGGCGGATACGCGGTACGGGCGCTGCCGCACTGGCGCGTTGGAGCCAGTGTCGATGGGGTGGCTGATGGTTGACGTGCGACCCAGAGTAGGCTGAGCGACATCAAAAGAAGAACGGAACTGGGCAAGCAGGTGAAGAAGCTGGGAGCACTGCTCGGAAGTAAGGTCATCGGCAATGAAAGGTGTGAATAAGTCAGGTGGCGGCAGAGCAGAAGTGGAAAGTGAACAGAAGTCAGTGAGCTCTGTATACGAAGCATCCGGCACGTCGGTTATAAACATGTCATCAAGAGGCTGAACATGGCCAAGTGCTTCACCGCAAAGAGCCGTCAGGGCTGTAGGAAGCGGATTTCAGACAACGATGGCGCTGAGACTGGCTGAAATGTCAAGCGTGGCGAAAGGGAGGGGAACATCTTTGCGGGTTAAGAAGAGTTCCGAAGGAGTGAAGAGGACAGTGCCTTCAGAGACAGCGCCACAGAAGACGGGAACAACGGCAGACGAGTACGGCGGTATGGCGATGTCTTTCCGAAGGACTAGCTTAGCGGGAAGAGATGTGCCACCGACGAGGGGTACGTCACACAAAGGCGATAATTCGACTTCAGCACGTGCACAATTGATGACGGCGTTATTTCGCGAAAGAAAGTCCCACCCAAGTATCACGTCGTAAGAGCAGGACTGCAGAACCACAAACTCCACAATATAGAGAACGCCTTGAATAACAACTCTAGCTGTGCATGCTGCTGAAGGCTGCACTGGCTGGGCGCTTGCTGTGCGAAGAGAAAACCCAGAAAGTGGCGTCGTAACTTTTCGTAAGGCGCGTGAGAGGCGTTCTTTTAGGACAGACACGGCTGCTCCAGTATCAATTAGCGCAACGGTGGGTGGGGAGGCCGTCCACAGTAAGGTCGACAACGTTCGAAGGCGGCAATGGAGGACTTGTACAGATCGATGGCCACGCAGTTCTTGCCTCCTGAACTGCGGCGCTTAGTTTTCCTATTGCGTGGGTGAAGGGCGCCGACGCATGGGTGATGACGAGCGGCAACGTGGGGAAGGTGAACGACGTGTCAGGACCGGGCGCTCGGCTGGTGGCCTGTTCGACTGGCGACTAAAATAAGTGTCTTGAAAAGGTTGCACGTCGGCGTAGGGAGGCGACTGCACCAACCCATCAGAGTGCAGCATGCGGCGGCGGCAGAGTCGTGCAACATGGCCGGGAATACCGCAGGCATAACGTATGGGCCTGTTGTCTTGTATGTGCCAAGGATTAGCAAACGCAGGAGCAGGTCGATGAACGGGATGACGAACGGGTGGTAGCGACCGTGGATGTAGCGCAACGAGTGGTTGACGAGGAGGCTGCGCGGCGACGGATGCATAAGTAGGTGGCGCGCCGCCAGGGTAGAGCTGATGCTGCATTGGTAGAGCCTCAGCAACTTGAGGCTGTGCGGCGACGGATGCGTAAGGTGCGTGGCAACAGGGTACTGCTGATGCTGCATATGTAGAGCCTCAACAACTTGCTCTTCAATAACCCGCCGGAGCGTAGGGGCCAGCTCTGTAGGAGGCTGTGGCGTGAGCGGCTGCTGTAGCTCAGCGAAGGGCATTACAGAGAGCTGACGTGCAATTTCATTCCGCACGAAAGCTTGGATTTGTGTGAGCAGAGGGAGTGATCAGGGAGGATGGTCATGGAAGAGAGAGCCTCGTCAGCCACTGAGGGGCGCCTGGTCAAATTGCGCTGCCTGCTCAACTCGTCGTAGTTTTCGCACAAGTTTATGAGCTCTGCTATGGTGCGCGGACTCTTGGCGATCAACATTTGAAAAATGTCATCGGCGATGCCCTTCAAAATGTGCTTCAATTTCTCATTTTCGGGCATAGAAGCATCCACATGTTTGCACAGGCCGAGAACCTCTTCGATGTAACAGGTGAATGTTTCACCGGGTTGTTGCTCTCGCTCTCGTAACCGCTGCTCGGTGTGCAACTTGTGGACAGCGGGGTGACCGAAAACTTCAGCGAACCCGGCCTTGAACGCGGACCAGGACTGAAAGCCGGATTCGTGATTTTTAAACCACAGGTGAGCCACTCCCGCAAGGTAGAATATGACGGCATTTAACTTGGCGGTATCATCCCATCGATTGTGGAAGCTCACCCGTTCGTACGTAGCCAACCAGTCATTGACATCCTGTTCATCCGTACCGCTGAAAACCGCTGAATGGCGTTGCGGGACAGCGCCAGAGCCGGCAACTGGGGTGGCGGCAACGTCAGCTGGTGAGAGTCAGCCATGACGGGAGGCAGAGTCCGAGACCAGAGTTCCAGGGTGTTCTTGAGTACCCCGCACCTTCCACCAATTGTAATGGGTGCACTGAACAGTTCCGAGGCTAACGTCTCTTCGTAACCGAGGAGGCAGGTGACGCAGAGCAGGAACAGCTGGTTGCCCGAACGGCTCACACTCATGCCAAGCACTGGCAATCCAGCTGGCCCACGGGTTGCACAGCAGGCATGGCAGAGACGATCTGGCTGGCCTTGTTCTTGTGCTCTTCTTCTTCATTACGAAATAAATAAATAAATAAATAAATAAATAAATAAATAAATAAATAAATAAATAAATAAATAAATAAATAAATAAATAAAGTTGCTGGGATTGAGGCCGTGCAGTCGTCTCGTTGGCGCCGCAGATGTGTTTGCACGCTGTATTGCGCGATAAAGTGTGAAAACGTATGTGCCGCCCCTCCTCCCCTTGTCCACAGTAAAAGCAATACAAGCGCCGTGCGTGGCTTCGTGTTCTCTCTCTCTCTCGGTATACTCTCTACACTAATTGTCTGGAGACGTCAAACAATGTCAAAGGAATGTTTGCGTGTCCTTTGTGATGGGACCGAGTCAACCAAATAGACGCAAGTAAGCTGAACTCGCGTATAGGCATTTCGGAGTAAAAAAAAATGAATAAGGTGGAGTAGTGACTTCTTTGCCGAAGCAAAAGTGCTGATCATGACCCAGTGCACTCTTTTTTCAGTAAGTTGTTTCTCAATTTTAATGGTTGTTCATCTTTTTTTTTTCTTTTATGAGCTAGTGCACTAAGGAAAGGCCGTAACCGCTACAAAGTCATAATGAAATTCTGCAGAAAAAATAGATAACAATGAATTAAACCACTAGGCTGGAACTACTGTTAGCAGGCCTATAACACTAGTAATCGTTGTTGTAACAATAAATTAAGCTTCTCACTTCCCTTAACTTTTCTCGCTCACTGCATAGGTAGCCTTGAAGCCTTGAGCGATCATTGACCAGTTTGCTCACGTGATGCCTGCGTTTGGGGGGCGCTGTTCTTGCAGGCCTCTCGGATTCAACCACGTGACCACCACAATGATGCACTCCGATACCACGTCACTCATATCCTAACTGGTCACCCCGACTGTTCCGGCTTTCCGCTCAAGATCAAGTCTGGTCAGCCAAGTCAAAGTCAGTCAACATTACTTTATTTCAACATCTATATTGAAAAGTACAATGATGCTAGGACTTGTAAGCGATAAACCGCAAGAAGCGTGACAGTGGCCTGCACCCTGTTTAAAACACACAGGCCGCAGGATGCAGCAAGTGGCAACATCCAGTTAGTGTGCTCACAAATGAAATCTGTGTAGAAAATGCGTTAAACGCAGTGTTTGCAGTATAAGAAAGTGAGAAAAAGTTCAAACTTTGCAAATTGTCAGATAAATACGTCATTATGTTTAACGCTTACATTGTAGCAGCTCCAACACATTTCCAACACATTATCTTATAAACGGCGTGCAGATATCTCATTTTCCATGGCCAAATGCGAATCAGTTTGGCTTGAATTTGACAATCACTTTCTACCAACCAACAAAAGAACTATCATTGGTTCAATTTACCGTTCCCCATCGTCATCTTACGATGATTTTTGTGCTGAACTTGATAGTTTATTAAACTCGTTCATTACCAAAAATTACAATGTAATCATTGTCGGCGACATTAACATTACCATTACAAATTTTAACGATAGTTCTTGTGTCCAGTACACCAAGTGCTTCATTGGACATGGTTTGGAATCTTTGCTAGATTCTCCAACACGATGTGCTTCTTCCGGTCAAAATACGCTTATTGACCATGTACTCAGTAATATCATGACTAATCAAAAAGCTGATGTGGTCCATTTTAATCTGACAGACCATTATCCAATTTTTCTCTTATTAAATACTCAAACTACTTACAAAAATAAAATGGTGATTAAAAGTTCTTTTGACTCAGGAAAATTTGTGGATTTGGTGTCCGGCTCTGACTGGGGCCTATTATCCGAGGAATCTTGTGTTAACAAAGCATCCAGCACTTTAAATGAGAAACTAACAGATATTATAAATACTTGTACGTCTGTATCCTCCATATTACGTTGGTATTCCACCCCCAGGCATCCGTAGATCACTAGAGGACTACTGCGCTCTATAAATAAAAAAAGATAACCTCTTCAAAAAATTAAAACTCCAAGCATTTAACCTCGCCCTTAAGGCTCGATTCAAATTATATTCACAAACTCTCAGCGTCTTACTTAAACAGGCTAAGAGAACCTACTATGAAAATAAAGTGCTCGAAAATGGGAATGACTGGAGAAAAAATTGGAATGTAATTAAAGAATTTTTAAATCTTAATCAGCAAGACACACCTGTGACAGGGTTTACTGACGGCACCGCACTCCAACTGATCCTATAGATGTCGCAAATTCATTTAATGAATCATTTTTCAAGAGCTCTGCAGCCGGTGTCCCTAACTTGCACAAGTTGCCCCGCGTGCCTCACTCCTTTTTCTTAAAACCAACATCGCCAAATGAAGTTCATCGCACTATAATAGGGCTCAAGACAACAGGCTGTGGCCTAGATTCAATTCATCCATCAAAAATCAAACTTGTTGCTCGTGAGTTATCTTTTGTCCTCTCTGATATTATTAACACTGCATTTCGTACCGGCGTTTTTCCAACGAGTCTCAAACAAGGAAAAGTCACTCCAGTATTTAAAAAAGGTGATCGAAATATCTTTTCTAATTATCGCCCTATAACGATACTGCCATTTTTTAGTAAAGTAATTGAGAAGCTCCTTGTTAATCACCTAACGAACTACCTAACAAAATTTAACCTTTTAACTTCTAAGCAGTTTGGTTTTCGTGCTAACTTATCAACTGTATTAGCACTGATAAAACTAACTGACAGCCTAAAGCAGTTTATCGACAATGGGCTATGGGCGGGAGCGGTATTTGTTGATTTAACTAAAGCTTTTGAAACTATTAACCACTCCATTTTGTACGCTAAACTTGAATCATTTGGAATTTGTGGACCTGCTTTAGCTCTTTTGCAGAGCTACCTTACTAATAGAACCCAGGTTGTTAGATATGGAAGCGTTTTATCCACCCCAATAACAACGAACCAGGGCGTTCCACAAGGATAAATTTTGGGTCCTCTGCTATTCCTCATTTACATTAATGACTTACCATCATCGCTTAACAGTTCTGAGTGCATCCTCTATGCTGACGATACAACGATATTCAGTAGTGGTAAAGACATTAACAGTCTACTCAGAAAGTTAAACACCGATGTCACGAATCTTGTGTTTTGGTGTAAAAATAACTTGCTAAACGTAAACCCTGTTAAAACAAAGTTTATGTTATTTCACTCGTCCCAAAAAACGCCTACAAGAACCCCTGAACTATACATTGATGACTACGTCATTACCCCATCTAATTGTGTAACATTCCTTAGTGTTACATTAGACCCCCAACTTAAGTATAACATTCACGTAAACTCTGTCACTAAGAAGACTGCTTTCGGCATCCGCGTGCTCATTCGAACAAGACACTGTTTTCAGCAATATATACTAAAATCACTTTACTACGCTTTCATGAACAGTCACCTTACTTACTGCATTTCATCATGGGGCAACACATATCCTGCACATCTGACAACCCTCATTCACCTTCAGAACCGGGCGGTCCGAATAATTACCCACAGTTCATATATGACATCAGCAGCGCCCATTTTTCGCACTCTTGAGATTCTACCATTAACATGCACATTTCAACTGAAACTATGTCTTATATTATATAGAAGTAGAAACAGTGACATTCCAGCTGAGTTACTTCCCTCGACGCAACTTTTCAATACAAATAACACGCGGTTTTCTGAAAATAATAATCTCTTGCTTCCTAAAGTCAACACTAACTACGGTAAAATGACAGCCTTCTTTTCCGCAATTTCATTTTGGAATTCACTGCCATCAAATATTAAATCATGCTCTTCATTACACTGTTTCCGGCGGCTTCTAAAACAGTTCTTATTAACAACATACCTTACCTGATTATTCGACAAGTGTACATACTTTTATATGTGTGTCTATATATAGGTGTGTATCTATGTGTGCGTGTGTGTATACATTTATTACTGTGTAGCCATGTTTCATTATTTTTCTCGATTTATGTTGATAGATTATCAGTCGTTTGTAAATTAATTTTGTTGCACTGTTGGATTGCCCACTTTTGTTCATAATCACTATACTTCTATTCAATTACTGTGATGATAGTACCTTCAAGTGTATTTCAATATGGAATTATTCTTGCTAATTTTTGTATAATCTTCAACTACCCGATGTTTCAGTAATTACTTCTAATATGTTCATTGTATTTTCACGCTGTTCTTACCCTCGTTGCTAATCCTATATTACATATTTTGTGCATGTTGTAACAGGAGGTCCCCCTGACAGTTTTTACTTTGGGACCTCCTTCTGTGTTACATTTTCTTTGTAATTGTATTGTATTGTGTAATAATAAACTTCAAACTTCATGAGAATGGAATTATAAGTCAAAAGAGGGTAGCAACCTGAGGTAATCAAAGATTTGCTTAGTGTGGGAGCCATATGGGACATTTACGATTATTCGAAGTGCTTGCTTGTCACATCGGTGAATGTCTTAAGCTTGCAATGATGGCCGTACCCCATATCAGTGACATTATGATAATGTCGGAAAGAAGAAAGAGTTATGGACTAGAAGCTTTATGTGTGATGGGAGAACAAACCACCGCCTCGATTGCGCTCCAACTGTCCGTGATAATTTAGAGCAAGCCTACTCAACGTGTTCTTTCTGATACTTGATTTCATGCAGTACAACTCGAAGACTCCTAACGACAAGTACAACTTCAATGCCAGAGAGCTCAGTGTAAAGTTTATGTCAACATTCATACTTTTGTTTTGGCGCAAAATATTACAGATTTTATTTTCGCAATATTTATGGCCATTGAACTACACTTACATATACGTGCACGTACGTCATCAGCTCGATTTATAAGTGCCGGCCGATGAGAATCTGAGAAAGATAACTGTTGCCTGCTTATACGTTATATTTTGTATTTCTGCCGATATATACTAGATGGTTTACATATACGTTAGAGAGCAAAAGTCCGCGGATACTATGCTACGATATTTGATGTTTACTTATTTTATTAAACCAAAATTTAAAGCTTTTTAGACGCATTTGTTGTATGTGGTAACGTAGATAGCAACCTAAAACATTCCGAAAGTTTTCTGAAAGCAATAATCAGAAAGTTTGTTAATAATTGTGCTTCGATTGATGCAATAGAAAGCTTTGGAATAATCAATAAGTACACCAACCACGTAATGGCCACTTTCAAGGAAGTCAAGAATAAATGTTTAATGCAACAAACGTACATTCTCAGTAGAACGTCTTTTCTTGTGTGTAAGTAAGTGAATTTGAATGGTGCCAGAAGGTTGTGCTATGTCGAAAGAGAGGTCACTCGAATGTATAATAATTTTTCTATACTTTTCGAAATGACAGGGAGAATCGATATTGGCCTGTAGTCGGACGTGTTATATCTATCACCATCTTTGTAGACAAGAGACACTTTGGCAACTTATAGACATTGAAAATGCGAACAATGATGACAATAACGTGTTTGAGTGGTTCTATTGTAAGTTGTCACTGTTTCCGGATTTGAGTGGTCTCCAGATTTCAGATCGCAGTCCTTAGGCGCCCGTTCCTGCGTTGAACGTCGGCGTGCCTCGGCTTTGTACCTTGGTGTAACCGAGCGAACGAGCAAAGAGAATGATGAAAAAGTGAAGGCGGAGTGCAGCGGCACTTGAAAGACGGTGAGAGCGAAGAGAACGGGAGGAGGAAAGTGGAGGAGGAGGGTGAAGCTGAAGCATGAGGAGGAAGGCGAAGTAAGGCACATTTAAGCCCATCCAGAGGGCGCTCACGTCAGCGCATGCGCACCAGCGGTGGCATCGGCCGTGTGGGGGAAACAAAACAAGCAATCAGAAACTTAACCTTAACGCATAGCGTTGGCTGCGAGCGTCTCCAGGTAAATATTAGGTTTACATAAGCTGCAGTTGTCGGGAAGTGGCAACTGCGGGGGGCGGTACATTATAGTCCCGCGCTTCGCGGCTCTGGCAGCCGGTGCGGTGCTCTGTGCGATGCCCCAATATATCGCGAAATGAAAACACATATAGAGCTGCGCGCAAATTTCGCATTAGACAGTATCGTAATGGTCGGTGAATGTTCTTTTTGTTCGTTTCAGCATACGCATGCCACCACTTGTTGCTAATATTCGCTCCAGTATGTGTTTGCCCTTAAGCAACCAGCTCGCGCCTCAAATAGCAAGGCACAGCACTACGTGGTATCGTGCAGATTTTCCATTCCAATTCATTTCTTCGTATTCTCCTAAATATCCTTGCTCGCTTTTCTCGCCATTATTTGCAGCCATTTCACTGTCTCTGTTTCTACCACTTTCTTTTTGATGACTCCAGCTTGTGTGCTTACATTTTCACTGAGCGTGTACTTGGTACTTGGTAGCGCTCGTCCTGTCTGTTCCTTTCTGTGTCCGTGTTCACTTCGCGCTACTAGCCAAGATCATGCTACCGTACCTACTCGCCCAACTGTCTATCCTTTTGTACTTGGTTGCCAGCTTTCTTGACCTCTTCCTCCATTCTTTGTCCATGCTTTTTCTGTCGAACTGCTTGTGCACTTTAGCCGTCCATTTATTTTGATCCATGTGGCTGAGTCTTTCTTGAAAACGTACTTTGCTCTGCGCTTCTATGACTTAAAAACAGGCCCAACCCATTTCGATCTGCACTGCATCATTTGTGGTTTTACCGCTTGCTCCGAAAGCCAACCTGTCTACCAATCTTTGGTTAATCTTCAACCCCGACGTGATACTATTTTAAACACAAAGTGGCATTTGCGAACGTTAGAGCTTCCACTCACCACCTTATATTTATTGTGGCCTCAAAATGCTCTATGTTTCATAAGTGCTGCGTTCCGCTTCCCATCAATATTCAGATTATCCTGGTGGGCGCCTGAGTAAGAAGTCTTTTGTTCGTTTATGCATGCGCCGAGGTAGTTGCATTGCTTAACTATGGGTATGAGTCGCTGTTGAATTGACACCATCCAATTCCCGATTTCTCTGTGCTAAACTTAGGACGTAGATTTCTCGCTGAGTTGCCATAGCTATTCGCAAGTGTCGGCAAATCTTATATTGTCCGCTATGTCATCCGTAAACATAAGTGCGGGCACGTTCTGTTGCACCGAGTGTCCATAACTTATGCAGGATAAATCAAACCCTATGTCGCCGTTTTCTAATCGTATTTCTATGCCCTTGACATAAAGCGTGAATAGCAATGGAGGCAGAGGTCACCCTTGTTCCAGCCTTTGTTGAATGTGTATCACTTCAGTATATTTTCGGCCAGTCCCTACATTTTTACTCGGTTGTGTCGATATACCTCCCTGAGCAGCATCCCCGAAATCGTCATCTATGTCTTCGTTTTTGAGAATATTCCATAAAAATTCCGTCTGCGCTGTAGTAGGGTGCCTTAATGTTGGCACGGGTATTTATTTATCCTTTTTCCAGGTACTGCATTTTCCCACTAACAACTTAATGTTATCGCCTGTCAACTACTGATAACAACTTGGTAATCTTATCTGTCCTCTCCCGCCTGGCTGCTCGCCACCGCCCACCCACCCGCTCGCTCGATATGTTGCTCTCTATGGAGCGAGCGAGCGAGCGAGCGAGCGAGTGAGTCTGTCTGTCTGTCTGTCTGTCTGTCTGTCTGTCTGTCTGTCTGTCTGTCTGTCTGTCTGTCTGTCTGTCTGTCTGTCTGTCTGTCTGTCTGTCTGTCTGTCTGTCTGTCTGTCTGTCTGTCTGTCTGTCTGTCTGTCTGTCTGTCTGTCTGTCTGTCTGTCTGTCTGTCTGTCTGTCTGTCTGTCTGTCTGTCTGTCTGTCTGTCTGTCTGTCTGTCTGTCTGTCTGTCTGTCTGTCTGTCTGTCTGTCTGTCTGTCTGTCTGTCTGTCTGTCTGTCTGTCTGTCTGTCTGTCTGTCTGTCTGTCTGTCTGTCTGTCTGTCTGTCTGTCTGTCTGTCTGTCTGTCTGTCTGTCTGTCTGTCTGTCTGTCTGTCTGTCTGTCTGTCTGTCTGTCTGTCTGTCTGTCTGTCTGTCTGTCTGTCTGTCTGTCTGTCTGTCTGTCTGTCTGTCTGTCTGTCTGTCTGTCTGTCTGTCTGTCTGTCTGTCTGTCTGTCTGTCTGTCTGTCTGTCTGTCTGTCTGTCTGTCTGTCTGTCTGTCTGTCTGTCTGTCTGTCTGTCTGTCTGTCTGTCTGTCTGTCTGTCTGTCTGTCTGTCTGTCTGTCTGTCTGTCTGTCTGTCTGTCTGTCTGTCTGTCTGTCTGTCTGTCTGTCTGTCTGTCTGTCTGTCTGTCTGTCTGTCTGTCTGTCTGTCTGTCTGTCTGTCTGTCTGTCTGTCTGTCTGTCTGTCTGTCTGTCTGTCTGTCTGTCTGTCTGTCTGTCTGTCTGTCTGTCTGTCTGTCTGTCTGTCTGTCTGTCTGTCTGTCTGTCTGTCTGTCTGTCTGTCTGTCTGTCTGTCTGTCTGTCTGTCTGTCTGTCTGTCTGTCTGTCTGTCTGTCTGTCTGTCTGTCTGTCTGTCTGTCTGTCTGTCTGTCTGTCTGTCTGTCTGTCTGTCTGTCTGTCTGTCTGTCTGTCTGTCTGTCTGTCTGTCTGTCTGTCTGTCTGTCTGTCTGTCTGTCTGTCTGTCTGTCTGTCTGTCTGTCTGTCTGTCTGTCTGTCTGTCTGTCTGTCTGTCTGTCTGTCTGTCTGTCTGTCTGTCTGTCTGTCTGTCTGTCTGTCTGTCTGTCTGTCTGTCTGTCTGTCTGTCTGTCTGTCTGTCTGTCTGTCTGTCTGTCTGTCTGTCTGTCTGTCTGTCTGTCTGTCTGTCTGTCTGTCTGTCTGTCTGTCTGTCTGTCTGTCTGTCTGTCTGTCTGTCTGTCTGTCTGTCTGTCTGTCTGTCTGTCTGTCTGTCTGTCTGTCTGTCTGTCTGTCTGTCTGTCTGTCTGTCTGTCTGTCTGTCTGTCTGTCTGTCTGTCTGTCTGTCTGTCTGTCTGTCTGTCTGTCTGTCTGTCTGTCTGTCTGTCTGTCTGTCTGTCTGTCTGTCTGTCTGTCTGTCTGTCTGTCTGTCTGTCTGTCTGTCTGTCTGTCTGTCTGTCTGTCTGTCTGTCTGTCTGTCTGTCTGTCTGTCTGTCTGTCTGTCTGTCTGTCTGTCTGTCTGTCTGTCTGTCTGTCTGTCTGTCTGTCTGTCTGTCTGTCTGTCTGTCTGTCTGTCTGTCTGTCTGTCTGTCTGTCTGTCTGTCTGTCTGTCTGTCTGTCTGTCTGTCTGTCTGTCTGTCTGTCTGTCTGTCTGTCTGTCTGTCTGTCTGTCTGTCTGTCTGTCTGTCTGTCTGTCTGTCTGTCTGTCTGTCTGTCTGTCTGTCTGTCTGTCTGTCTGTCTGTCTGTCTGTCTGTCTGTCTGTCTGTCTGTCTGTCTGTCTGTCTTAAAAAGTTAGTAGAAGGAACTCTGGCGGTAATGTCAAAAATTAGTAGAAGGAACTCTTGCGGTAATGTTAACGGCAATGGTGGTTCAGCAAGAATGGAAATTCAAGTTAGCACAGGTATTTGCCTAAACTTTGTCCTTCTGGCGTCAACGGGCTTTGTGGCTCTGCTCAACGATCACTTTCAACAAACGATTGTGTTATAAATGGTACAATAGGGGACGTGTAAAACTTAGCACCCATGACGTGTATACTTCACCCATCGCAGTTAGCGGTCCGTATACGATCGTTATTAATAATGACGGTTTTCTCTGCTACTGTTCCAAATAGTTATTTCAGTGGGATACTAATGATCCAAGATTCGCGTGTGTCAGGGACTCACCGGACGTCGAAGGACAAACCGCACGAGGTGTCAACGTAAGTGCTGCAGGCGTTCCTGAATGCATGGTAGCTGATGCCGTTGACGGACCCGATCACAGCTTTCTGGAACACCCGCACGTGCGTGTATATGATGATGTCACATGACTTGTCCGGTGGGAAGAGCTTAGAAATTGCCGTCTGCGTCCCCACCGAGCACAGCAAAGGAGGGGGCGGCGTCGGTGTCGTTGTCGAAGTTGTTGGCGTTGGTTCTGCAGGATGCGAGAGACTTGCGTTGGCGTGAGGAAAAAGAAGCATTCGGGAACCTCAAAATTATCGAATAGAATCGATTATAGGCTTTTGATGCGTGCCGAATTATAACATTGATTGGAATACGGAATGTTTTTTCAGATTCTGAACGTAAGAAATGAGGACAAAAGTAGCGCCCCCCCCCACCCCCCAAAGAAACGTGGTTTCTGTATAAAACTGGAAAAGGCGCCACATTAAAGCATCCTGAATGAGACGAACAAACTCAGACTTGGCCAAACCAGAACTGAACTGGCTCCTCGCTGCTATAGACAGAATAGCGTATGCTTCGCGTGGTTGAAATTTAACGCCTCTTCGCCTATACGTTAATAGCAACAAGTGTGATTGCAACAACTCCCTGCGCTATACATTCGATTCTGGGCTTGACGTCACATCCGCTTTGATTGCGTCCCATCCGCCTTGAGCGCCACAAGGTATGCGTGTCTTCTGTTAAGTGTCAGCCTAAGTTCTGGTAATGAAGTAATCGATGCGTTCGCTTAGATTTACAATGCTTCCGCGTACTCTGTGACGCCAAGTATAGGGTTTTCAGCTAGATATATTGTGGCAAGTATTAAAAAACGCGAATATCCGTCATGAGAAGATAACCAACTTCGTATTATTCATCATCTTCTTGAGCAACCCAAAGTATTGCTTTTACATGTCATTATTTAAGCCAAATATTTTATGTAAAACAACCAAGCGAACATTTTTACCACTGTCCACTTCAACATTTTCTGCTTCAGCCAATATCTTACATGTTGCATAATTTCTAATTATAGAGCCAACTGCATAGTAAAGGTTGCTTGGATGTCTCAAGGGGCAGTGAACAATACTAATTAGATCCCATTCTTGTAGTGCCCACTGGCATTTTCTGAGGCTTGGCAGACGCTACTTGAAAGACTCTATATTGCGAATCTCTATCAAACTGGCTGGTCAAACTACAATATACACAATGCGTGAAAAGTTGGCGGAATGAGAAAGATAATAGGAGCTCTACGGTTCTTTTCTTTTTTTTAGCTACGACGTAAAGGTTGAAACAGTTCTACGAAAGCTAACACTCTCCCTCATCACGAAGCACCGAATTCCCGATCGTCAAAATATAGTCTGAATGGCTCACTTGGTCTCCGAGTCGCCTTTGAAATGGACGAGCCCGTATCTTGTCCCGGTACGGCGGGTGGCGTCTGTGGTGCCGGCGCCTGAGGAGCAACCTATGGAGAGGTTAACGGCAACATTTATTTTCTTCGGTACGCATGCCCTAAAGGTACCTAATAAATAAGGATTCCAACACGCCTCACGAACTCGACCAAAGAACACCACAAATCAAGGAAGTCTCTCCTTTGTTTTTCTCTTTCTTATTTTTTATGCGAAGCTTTACTTGCGAACCGTGCCTGAATGACCTGACCGTAACTGCCGGGTGCTGCTGCTGCTGCTGTCTTAAAGATTAGATCACGCCTTAAAAAAAAAGAATGAGTTACGTGCCCAACGGTGGGACCGAACGTCGGTCGCCCAGCACAGCAGCCCCAACTTCTAACCACGAGGCGACACCAGGTTTATGAGGTAATTACCAACTATAGCTCATTGAGATAATGGCCGCGTCTGTCACATTGCGCAGCGCGGATGTGTGATACCACTTGCGCGTGATAACACTTGTGATAACACTTGTGCAGTCCCCTTTAGACCAATGACGCGGAAGTGAAGTGGTTAAATTTAGTGCGCTTCATTGGCCGCTTCCCGAAAGCTTTGCTTCACGTAGATACTGAAGTGTCCGTTGGATGGGGATGATTGTTTTCTAATATGCAGGTAGTTTTTTCTCGGTGTCTAGAAAGTGGTGGGAGGAGAAAATGGGGGAGGACGCGTGGCTGTGGTGCGCTTAAGCAGCGTGATTATTAGGCGTCCCGCCACATAAGAAGACCGATTAAATTGGGTGCTACAGATGAGTCATATGCGGTCGTTCTATTCACGCAATCACTATAAGATTATAAGGTTACTATTACCAGAATTCACTATACTATAAAGGCATGAGGCTGATATTTCAGCAGCTACCGTGGGTGCTCTCCACACTCTGATTTCGCTCATCTCGTAGCCACAAGTGCCCAGCTACTAGGCGTGTAGGTACCAATATGAAGTCACGGGCTCTTGTAAGGGTGTTGTCAGTAGTCTGCACAAAGAGCGAGTCTAGATGAAGTCGTGATGACACATTTCGGTCTGTCATTAACGCGCCGTCCTAACGGCGCAAGCATGTTGGACATGAAATGGGCGCACATTTTTTTGCGTCCAGGTGCTTGACGTCCTCAGCTAAGCCGTTTGTCGACGTGTTTCCCTTCTTGACGTCATTCTCGTGCCGCTTCGAGCATTTCTTTGAATTCCCAGTCTCACCTACATACAGAAATTCGCAATCAGCACATGATATATTACACACTGCACCAGGTGTAGTGTATCACTCATCATTCGAACTACTGATAACACCCTTAACAGAATGGACTGCAATCTTCCCACCATCTAGGCGAAGTCAATTCTTCCAATGTTAGGGATTACGTAAACTGTTTCAGTGATGACCATTTCGTTCTTGCGTTTTGTAAACGGGCTTCCCATACCTGCAAGAAACGTCAATTTCGTGGTTTGTTGGTCGGTTGCAAGATTTATATTTGCTATACTGTAACTTCACCCGGCCAGACGGTTCTCAGTCAAGCCATTTAATTCATTAAACTTCGTACTTGACGGCTAATACCCGGCATAATTATATTTTTGAGATTATCTAGAACGGGCGTTTTAACAAATTTTCAGAAGGTTGGTGTAGGTATAGCCTTCTCAAGAATTTAAGCTAGCCATTTGCCTGGCTTATCAGCATTTGAAGCATTCTTATCACTTTGAAGTAGTTTTAAGATACGCTGGTCTAGAAGTAGACTTCAAAGGTTTATGAAGACCTGAAAACTCCCTTTCGCAGGTTCCAGTGAATCGAAGCTAAATTATCCAGCCAACAAACTGTTTTTTTGCCTCAGCTTTATTTCGATAGGCTTCCGTCTGTCTCAGCCAGCTGGACATCTGGCTTCTCCAAGATATGCCTTCCTATCACTTTCAACGCTCGGCCATTTGAGCAAAACTGCCAGCTCTTCTTAAAGGTTATGGGCAGTTGATGTTTGAAGAGACTTTACTTTGAGGCTATATCAAAGCAAAACTCACCAACACGTTGGTTCCGCCACCTTCACCTTTTCCAGATCGTCCTTCCGCACCTTCATCCTCCATTTCACTGCCTGACAAATGCGAAATGAACAAGTTTGTATAACTCACGCTCCAGATTTCCAATGACTAACACAAGCAGCTTTTCATTGCAGCCTCTGAAATCCGTACCAGTCGCGAGAACAGACGGCGATTAGAACTGTTTATTTCCGCACCATCGAGAAGGAATTCGTGAGATAAACGTCTCAAAAGTGAGACTTTCGTGTTTCATTTTTCTCAGCTTGAAAAGAAAAATTGTAGAAGAAAAGAAAGGCGTAGGATTCGTGGTATAACCACTTTAACTGTTGAATGGTTGTTCACTTGGCACTCCATTCTGACACAGCATAGTTCGGGGCAGCGCCACCCTTCAAGTAATGTGTTTAATCGGCTTTGTGACTCTCGACGGCCCTTCCTGAGGGAACGCCTCGCAACTAGAAGCTCTCGGCGTCTACTCGAATGCACTGGATTGGAAGCGTGCTGTTCTATATACCTACTACTCTTCGTAAACAATTCGAAGCGTCGTGTCCTTTTGGCGCGAGGAGTGGCACTATGTGGTGGGAAGCGTACATTCAAGCGCTTGCATGAGAGCTCCGTACTCTGTGGCATCCAAGAAATTTGAGTCGAGGCGCACCGGTAATACGCATGCAACAACAACGTTTTATCAAGGAATACGTACCACCCATTCCTATTGCGAACAACCCGTGTGCCCGATATGTCCTACCTACATCCGTATGTGGCTATGGACGTATGCGATCATATAATCATATAGCTATGAAAACTGATTTGTGCTTGACTCTTCATTGTCGCTACAACGGGAACACATGAATATAAAACTGTGGTTCGGCGCACATGGTGTTTCTTTACTGGGATGTCCTACGTACGGAAAAACGCTTGGAAATGAAACATTAGTAATGCGCTTATTCATTCGCAGCTTAGACACAAATTTACTCGCAACTGACAAAAGCTAAAATGTTACGATTAGGAACATGGTCCCTCCTGTTCTTAATTCGCTGGTGTGAAAGATTTACTCTGTGCTTTCTTTTACTCTTCAGATGTCCTAACTTAGGTGTACTTGACACAGCGTTGGGTCCGCAAATGTGAGCGCCTCAAGAACGCTTCCTGCAAGACCAGCGGAAGAGCCTTCTCGGCTCATAATAATGACGCCAAACCGAACCTTCAAAGTGCTCCCTTACGGAGGCTGGTTTGGTTACGATGAAGCATGACGGATTTAGGCGAGAAACCTGAAAAGTCCCCGAAAAATGCCTCATCATTCGCGGCTTCAGGCTTCGCGAATGTTATCTTGAAAGCACAGCCAGCTCACATCTTCCTGTTCTTTCTTAAGAACTTCAAGACACACAAGATTACCAGGTCACGCAACTTAAGAGACAATACTAAATTCGCGTGAGCTACTGTTTATCCTCACGAGCTTTGCCATGAAAACATAAACACGATCAGCAGCACAGAGGATTATGGGGAGGCAAGCACAATGATTTTGGTCGTGGCACCAAAAGCATTCACCGATATCTGCTTCAACAGGAAGCTCAGTGTGGCATTGCAGAGGTCTATCCCGAATCTAAAAAGGTGAAGCTAGTTACAGCGATGAACAGCGCACACGGCTGTCATCCTCAGACACCTCTTTCAGACAAAGCCTCCCAAGCAGACGTGCCTTATACCCCGGAGCTTGGTGCGGTATGGTTCGTAAGCACAGTTGCCGGAATCGCCGTTCGTTTGAACCACACTGCGTGTCTTGTTTTAGACCACGCACTACGAAGTGTGTGCGCCACCGATGCTCTCGCGTCTTGTCTTTCATTGTTTGGCGTTGCTCCAGTTTTTCAGCTTGACTGCACAGTAGATATCAAAGGACTCCCCTGCATCACCGGCTAGATAACCAACTGAAGGCGCCGCCTTAGAGCCGTGAACCTTGCCGAGTTTGTTTGGTGGAAAGCGCATGCAGAGAGACAAAACTATCCGGAACGATGGCGCCTAGAGTAAAGAAGCCGGAACAAGCCGGAACACAGCGCTAGTGCTCTGAGCAATATAGTGTTTGGGGTTGTGTGGCAAAAAAACAACAACATTGGGTACCAACGCAAACACTGCGCTGCACTTCCAGCGAAACCACACGGAAGGCCACCTGGATTGTCGTACCAAGGACGCGACGACCCCCCACAACTTTTCGCTGGCCTCCAAGTGCATCTTAATCCGCAGGAGAGTGCTACGTTTAACTTGGTTGCCAGGTTGCTACCTTTCGCGTGCGGTTTTTCAGCCTGAAACTAAATTTAACTGGGTGACCAGTTGCGCATATCGCCTGCATATAAAACCTGGTCGTCGTGGTTAGGAACGGAATGGGGCCGCTATCTCGCACTTGCAGCACGACGCCGTGCGGAAAGTGAAGTTGCAGCAGTGGTATGCTCGATGAATATGGCATTGCTTCTATAACCACAAGGACTCGGGTTCGGTCATTGCCAGCAGCGGCTGCATTTCGCCGAATGGTACACCGGTGAAATTGGCGCGGAAAGACGGGCGTTAAAAAACACGGATGCAGCTTCGCGTCTCTGAAATTCACGAGCGCAAACACATACGCAAATATTTGAGCAAAACCCCAAACGCCAGTGGCGTTTTTGTAGTAGCCCCTTCCTAATTCTGTTCGCGTTTTCCACGCTTCCATTTCCGTACCATAAATCCCTACAAACTTGCGCAGTCTTTCGGCGCTGTAACCGCATACACTTGTTTGTTGAGATTACAGCGCACAATAAATGGAGAATGTGGCTTTGAAAACGAACTGTCTTATTTCATTACGCATGTTGATGAAAATTGGCACACGTGCCCAGAATTTCTCCCTGATGCTTCGATACAAGTTTCAGATGAACAGCTTGAGCACATTTTATTCATATTGTTCCGCAATATCACAGAATTTGCGTAAAATATTTCACCTCCTTAGCTGATGCAACAAATCTTTAGAGTACCTCTGCGTGATCTATAGTGAAGTCATTTCGCATTCAGATAGAAATACAGTAACGGAAACTTAATATGCGATTTTCAAGAATTCGTTTCTTTTTATCATTTCTCGCGATACGAAAGTCACGCCCAGCTTTGATAAAGAATGCTAGTCAAACTCAAGTGGCAGAGTTTTGCCATTACGGTATCCTTTATTGCCAACTGTGGCTTTTAAGGACGTCAACTCCTTTTAGCGACGCTGAAAAGAAAAGGGATGGGGGTCTCAGTGCACGTTGGAGGAACGACACCAACCATCCTGATTTCCCTCCCCCTTCCTTTTATTTCGTCATGTGTAAACATGCCAGAAAAGAAAACACTATACTGCAGCGATATAGACACCGTCCTAAGCGTGTTCCTCTACATACTAAGTACATGTGGCATGTGAGATCTTACCTCCTAAGGACAGAAGTACGACCATAATGAGGATCAGGAAGAAACCGATAAGCATCAAAAAACCGCACACCATGGGCCAGTTGTTGCTCTGCGGCCTGAAATTGGTGAAACACGAGTGTAGTACACACGACGAAAACGGCACCATTTTGCATTCATGACTTTTGTCTTTTTGTGCGTTCATTTTTGCCCGACGCCTCACTTGCCTAGATATAGCTGGGATCGGTTGCTAAGCGTAGCAGATAAACTACTAGAATCACTAGAAAGTAACTCTTTATTTGTGATTTGTGATAGGAAAAAGCAAACGAGAATGGCGTCCTGTGGAGCGCTGTCCACGCAAGGTAGCCACATCAGTCAGCGAACAAATAAAGTTGTCAGAAGTGCATCGCACGGCCCGTGTTTGCAGTCAAACTCTCGCTTTCGATCCCCATTGAAATGAAAGATTACAATCGGTGAGCCTCATTACCATCCTTTCGCGACCTCGCATGAGAAAACGGATGAGACGAGCGTTTCAACGGCCGTTTATCTCAACGGTCACTGAAAGCGAAAGTGCGACAGCTGTATTAGACAAGTCAGTGCGAGGCCTTTCTGTATGTGAAGGAGCCAGTCAGCTATATGTTACGATGTATATTCTAAATATGTAATGACTTCTGCTACCCACTCTCTTCGGAAGCCAGTTTATGCTATGCAATACAACTTTCTGTCGCATCAGGTTGCTGTGCTCAGGGCACTGTTTCAACTACGTTATTGTACACGTCATACTTTAACCGAGTTCACCACTGAGCCTATCCGGCGAGAAACCGAGCCAGCGAACCAAGCTGAAGCCCAGAGAGGATGGCTAAAAAAAGCAAGCTTGGTTTCAAAAAAAAGAACGAAAACTGCGAGAGGCTTATTTCTTTACGGTGAACGCGATGTACTGGGTTTAGCCTCAAATCCAAGCTGTTTTCTTGAATAAATAGATATCCAGCAGCCAGTCACCATGGGTGTCATTAAAATGGGTCGACACCATACTTACGTCTTACATAAACTGCATATTTACTGACATTCCCTGTGAAAAGTGCTTCAGATTTATTGTGCATCACGCGAGTAATCTTGCTGTGCGCAAAAACAATTTTTTTCTCTTACTCGCGTGGCGTTGCAGTGCTTGCAATGACAGCCTAGTCCTTCGCAAAAAAAAAAAAACGGTCTGACTGCGGGTTCTCTTGTTCCAACGTCTGCACTGCTCCTCATATTGGGTGAAAACGAACCACACGGCCTCGAACTGTCGTGATGTACAAACTCATTTGCCAGTGCACAAACCTTAACCCTTTGGTGTGCTTACGAGGCGTGTTTTCAAGTGGGAAATGTTGGAATCGTGCTGAGGTGTCTCCTCCTACACATACCTTTTCTTAATTTGTTTCCAGTAAACTCTGTCCCACGACTGCATCCCACACTGCGTCCCATTTAATGGTAGTTCTATAGGAACAATGCATTTGAATGGCATTTGTGATATAAGCAATGCGCCCGATATGTGCATGCTTAAGGTCTCGCGACACCGGCGTGCAAGAACGTGCATGATGTTTCTTACCGTAGGCGAGAAAATATTGTGGCCCATGTGAGCACTTAGCAAAATGCATCAGCGTACCAACTCATACGAACACCTTTAGAGCTCAGTTCTAAGGCGTCCGTTCCTGCGTTGAGCGTCGGCGTCCTTCAGCGTCGTCGTGGTAACCTAGCGAACGAGTACAGCGAAGGATGAAAGAGCGAACGCGGAGCGCAGTGGGGATGAAAGACGGCGATAGAGGAGAGAGTGCGAGGAAGAAAGCGGAGGAGGAGGAGGGTGTGGCGAAAGCGTGAGAAGAAAAGCGTAGTTCCGCGCAAGACGGGCTTTGCAGCGACAACCGCTATAGATGGCTCCAGAGTCGCGCGCCCTCGTCTGTTCACCGATGACGCCATCGATAAGGCATGCGGCGGTGGCGTCCGCCGGTACCATATATGGAAATAAAGCGCTGCATGAGGGGAGGTCCGACTGCGGCGGCTGCTGTGAATCACGCCTACGCGTCACCCACGCGCTGCCTCTCGCGATCTCCCGGTTAGCGAGGCAGTCGCGCCACACTTCGCTCGGTTTGCATTACGCCGCGCAAACAGATTGTCCGCGCCGGCGACGCTACTCAGAGCGTTCACTATCTAATGTAAGCCGTATGCCCATATAATCATAATACACAGTATTGACACGAATACTCTGTTGACACTACATCTGCGCTGAAATTTCTCATTAGAGAGTATCGTAATAGTCTACGATATTATTTTTATCCGTTCAACTATGTATTAATACTGGCAACTGCAATATTTAGGAAAGTTACTGCACGCAAAACGTTTCAACTTCGGAAACGAAGATAGTCAGTGCCAAAGTCATGTGATCTTAGTGTGAATCACTATGCTATATGTCATCATCATCATCATCAGCCTAGTTACGCCCACTGCAGGGCAAAGGCCTCTCCCACACTTCTCCAACTACCCCGGTCATGTACTAATTGTGGCCATGTTGTCCCTGCAAACGTCTTAATGTCATCCGCCCACCTAACTTTCTGCCGCCCCCTGCTACGCTTCCCTTCCCTTGGAATCCAGTCCGTAACCCTTAATGACCATCGGTTATCTTCCCTCCTCATTACATGTCCGGCCCACGCCCATTTCTTTTTCTTGATTTCAACTAAGATGTCATTTACCCGCGTTTGTTGCCTCACCCACTCTGCTCTTTTCTTATCCCTTAACGTTATACCGATCATTCTTCTTTCCATAGCTCGTTGCGTCGTCCTCAATTTCAGCAGAACCCTTTTCGTAAGCCTCCAGGTTTCTGCCCCATATGGCAATACTGGTAACACACAGCTGTTATACACTTTCCTTCTGAGGGATAGTGGCAAACTGCTGTTCATGATTTGAGAATGCCTGCCAAACGCACCCCAGCCCGTTCTTATTCATCTGGTTATTTCAGTCTCATGATCCGGGTCCGTGGTCACTACCTGCCCTAAGTAGATGTATTCCCTTACCACTTCCAGTGCCTCGCTACCTATCGTAAACTGCTGTTCTCTTCCGAGACTGTCAAACATTACTTTAGTTTTCTGCAGATTAATTTTCAGACCCACCCTTCTGCTGTGCCTCTCCAGGTCAGTGAGCATGCATTGCAATTGGTCCCCTCAGTTACTAAGCAAGGCAACATCATCAGCGAATCGCAAGTTGCTAAGGTATTCTCGATCAACTTTTATCCCCCATTCTTCCCAATCCAGGTCTCTAAATACCTCCTGTAAACATGCGGTGAATAGCATTCGAGAGATCGTATCTCCCTGTCTAACGCCTTTCTTTATTGGGATTTTGTTGCTTTCTTTGTGGAGGACTACGGTGGCTGTCGAGCCACTATAGATGTCTTCCAGTATTTTTACATATGGCTCATCTACACCCTGATTCCGTAATGCCTCCATGACTGCTGAGGTTTCGACTGAATCAAACGCTTTCTCGTAATCAATGAAAGCTATATATAAGGGTTGGTTATATTCTGCACATTTTTCTATCACCTGATTGATAGTGTGAATATGGTCTATTGTTGAGTAGCCTTTACGGAATCCTGCCTGGTCCTTTGGTTGACAGAAGCCTAAGGTGTTCCTGATTCTATTTGCGATTACCTTAGTAAATACTTTGTAAGCAACGGACAGTAAGCTGATCGGTCTATAATTTTTCAAGTCTTTGGCGTCCCCTTTCTTATGGATTAGGATTATGTTAGCGTTCTTCCAAGATTCCGGTACGCTCGAGGTTATGAGGCATTGCGTATACAGGGTGGCCAGTTTCTCTAGAACAATCTGACCACCATCCTTCAACAAATCTGCTGTTACCTGATCCTCCCCAGCTGCCTTCCCCCTTTGCATAGCTCCTAAGGCTTTCTTTACTTCTTCTGGCGTTACCTGCGGGATTTCGAATTCCTCTAGGCTATTCACTCTTCCACGATCGTCGTGGCTGCTACTGGTACTATATAAATCTCTGTAGAACTCCTCAGCCACTTGAACTATCTCATCCATGTTAGTAACTATATTGCCGGCTTTGTCTCTCAACGCACACATCTGATTCCTGCCTATTCCTAGTTTCTTCTTCACTGTTTTTAGGCTTCCTCCGTTCCTGAGAGCCTGTTCAATTCTATACATATAATAGTTCCTGATGTCCGCTGTCTTACGCTTGTTGATTAACTTAGAAAGTTCTGCCAGTTCTATTCTAGCTGTAGGGTTAGAGGCTTTCATACACTGGCGTTTCTTGATCAGATCTTTTGTCTCCTGCGATAGCTTACTGGTTTCCTGTCTAACGGCGTTACCACCGACTTCTATTGCGCACTCCTTAGAGATGCCCATGAGATTGTCGTTCATTGCTTCAACACTAAGGTCCTCTTCCTGAGTTAAAGCCGAATACCTGCTCTGTAGCTTGATCCGGAATTCCTCTAGTTTCCCTCTTACAGCTGACTCAATGATTGGCTTCCTGTGTACCAATTTCTTCCATTCCCTCCTCAAGTCTAGGCTAATTCGAGTTCTTACCATCCTATGGTCACTGCAGCGTACCTTGCCGAGCACGTCTACATCTTGTATGATGCCAGGGTTCGCGCAGAGTATGAAGTCGATTTCATTTCTAGTCTCACCATTCGGGCTCCTCCACGTCCACTTTCGGCTAACCCGCTTGCGGAAAAAGGTATTCATTATCCGCGTATTATTCTGTTCTGCAAACTCTACTAATAACTCTCCTCTGCTATTCCTAGAGCCTATGCCATATTCCCCCACTGACTTGTCTCCAGCATGCTTCTTGCCTACCCTGGCATTGAAGTCGCCCATCAGTATAGTGTACTTTGTTTTGACTTTACCCATCGCCGATTCCACGTCTTCATAAAAGCTTTCGACTTCCTGGTCATCATGACTGCATGTAGGGGCATAGACTTGTACCACCTTCAATTTGTACCTCTTATTAAGTTTCACAACAAGAGCTGCCACCCTCTCGTTAATGCTATAGAATTCCTGTATGTTACCAGCTATTTCCTTATTAATCAGGAATCCGACTCCTAGTTCTCGTCTCTCCGCTAAGCCCCGGTAGCACAATACCTGCCCGCTTTTTAGCACTGTATATGCTTTTTTTGTCCTCCTAACCTCACTGAGCCCTAATATATCCCATTTACTACCCTCTAATTCTTCCAATAACACTGCTAGACTCGACTCACTAGATAACGTTCTAGCGTTAAACGTTGCCAGGTTCAGATTCCAATGGCGGCCTGTCCGGAGCCAGGTATTCTTAGCACCTTCTGCAGCGTCACAGATCTGACCGCTGCCGTGGTCAGTTGCTTCGCGGCTGCTGGGGACTGATGGCCGGGGTTTGATTGTTGTTTTCATATGGGAGGTTGTGGCCAAGTACTGCACCAGGGTGGCCAATCCTGCTCTGGTGAGAGAGTGCGTTACCGGTTCTGGTCGCCAGGATCAGGCCGCACTCCAGGCCTGTTTGTGAAATTTTCAATTTTGCTTTCCTTTCCTTCATTCTTCTCCACCCTTAAACTGGCTCTGTTCACTACTACACGCAGAGACAAAGCTATATGTACTAGCTCTTAAAAATTTCCTCTCCAATACTTCGATCCAAACGCGATGGCGTTCCATGTATTGACTTTCATATGGACTTCATTCGGTAATGAGGAACAACTGGCGGGATAATAATCTATTGTTCAATAAATGTTGAGGGCAAATATCTCGAGATCTCGCTAGCTTCAATACTTCTGCGGAGTAAATGTGGCATGGAACACAAACGGCGCTCTTTGGCCAATTGGGATAAAATACCCGATGCAATACAAAGCGTTCGCTTACCGATCAGCTCCTGTAAAGGAATATAAAACGTAATGTGAATGACATCATGCATGATCATCAAGGTGGTCTAGCAACAACTGTTCAAATGGCGTATAAAAAACTTTCGCCCGTTCCAGATATCATTTTAACCGCGAACACTGGTTTCTGTAGCGCCGTGCTAGCGCGGGGGGTTGAATGGATGGATGGATGGATGGATGGATGGATGGATGGATGGATGGATGGATGGATGGATGGATGGATGGATGGATGGATGGATGGATGGATGGATGGATGGATGGATGGATGGATGGATGGATGGATGTATCGATGGATGGATGGATGGATGGATGGATGGATGGATGGATGGATGGATGGATGGATGGATGGATGGATGGATGGATGGATGGATGGATGGATGGATGGATGGATGGATGGATGGATGGATGGATGGATGGATGGATGGATGGATGGTTGGATGCATGGATGCATGGATGCATGGATGGATGGATGGATGGATGGATGGATGGATGGATGGATGGATGTATGGATGGATGGATGGATGGATGGATGGATGGATGGATGGATGGATGCTATGAGCGTCCTCTTTGGAACGGGGCAGTAGGTTGCGCTACAAGCTCCCATTAATATATTTCCAAATGTGCTACGTATGTTATCAACACGAACAATTCCCATAACCAAACTTTGATTTTGAATGCCTCTGTTGTTTTTCGTGTCCTTGCTTTTCTTCCATCAATCTTCCAATCGCCTCTTACTAGTCTCTATTGCGGGCATGTTTGCTTTCCCCTTGCTTTCGTTGAGCCCAAGGGCTTCAAGGAGGCCAGAGGTGCTTAAATCGACCGTTGGGCCGATGTCTTCACATTCTGATAAAACGTGCTCCATCATTTCCCAAGCTTTACTGCAAAAAAAAGGAGCCCGCATGAGGTCAGCGCCACCAACATTCAGCCGCTCAATCAGCCACACAATCCCCGCGGCTCTCTGTGAGTTCACGTGTGCCGATGTGTTCCCGGCCGGTTTTGTCAGCGGGATAGTTGAGAAGGGAATGGGGGTTCGGCAATGGACAAAGCGAGCAGAGCCCGACTGACGGCTATGGGAAAATCGCAGATGCCCCGAAAAGAGCGAATGGAAGCACTGCGAGTCCGTGACGTCGCACGCCGTTCAACCAACGCCCCAAATTTGAAAAAAAGAAAAATTCATTCGCACTATGCAAAGCGTAACCTTAACAGCAGTCTCTTAACTGTGGTCGCTTTTTTCACTGACGTCTGTCGTTTGAAAGCATATGCCGTATAAATTGGCTGCCTGAAGTATCAGGCAACGAACCGTCCTCGAGATGTTTCACTTTTTGAGTTCGTTAGTTATTTTTACGCTCGTGACTGATTTGCAAAGTCATGACCGTCGAAAACATTTAGGGAAGCCAAAGAAAGCAGATCTCCCCGATGGTCTGTTGTACGATATTTAAGCAGGCCAACACAAATTTCGATGACATTCGAATACTACCCGACAATAAAAAGTGCGTATCACTCACATTTGATTTTGGTAATGCAATGTTCAGAAACACTTGAAGCACGGGTTTGAGATTGGACTAAGTGTTCGTAGTATATTAGGTCAGCCATACCGTTGGGCAGATGTGCCTCCTTATGTTAGTCCTTTAACTTCTTATTGCGTAGAAAAATAAAAAAAAACTTTTCGAAAGAAGTCCCCACTGGCAACTATTGGCCGTTTCTGTTAAACTCTGTATTTGGTGCAGTTCCCGTGTGCCCAATACATCCAACCAAATAAAGCATTGTTTCTTTTTCCGAAATCACTTGGTGATTGCGTAGGTGTCAGTAGAAAACAAAAATATAGTTTTTTCGTGGCCTTCTCGTTATTGCACTGCTGCCTTCCCATCGCAAAGGCGCTGCCATATACAAAAATGAGGGCTCGCAAATAATGTGTGTATAATTATCCCGTACATACCTTCTGTAAAATCACGAAACATGTAAAAGGAAAGAGCAAGATACGTCAAGTGCGCAGACTCTCTAAGCGTGCTTCGTTTAAGAATTCACTGTCCCCCTTCAAAGCGGGACTTGGGCGAACCACTACAGGACACGAAGCACGTTCACCAACATATAGGCTAAAGCAGATTGGCGCGTCAACTTACGTGAAGTGGACACGCGGGAACCTGCGCGTAAGAAGCAAAAAATAAGACAACGCCAGCTCGGTTAACCGCGTAGCGTCTTCTTTTTTTTTTTTCGTCGAAGATACACTCACGGCACCTCACCCTGACACGAACGGAAGATTTTTCCGCGCAATGAATTTGTCTGCCCATCAAAATGGAGTATAGCAGGGCTTCTATATAAGCTGAACGGCTGTTTTCCTGACACTGTGCACCATTTTCACGCTGTTTTGGTGCCAGTAAAGACGATTATTGCTCGCAAGTTGGCACTCCCCCTAAAACCGGCACTGCTAATGGACAGCTGTCAGTGAAGGGCTTCGCTAATAAGAATTCACGTGTCAGCTATCACCACCGCGCTTGCAAGTCGGCAAGGGGCCAAGCGTTACTACGCGCGTGTGTCCTTGGCATCGCTTGACCTTTCGCTAGTCAGCACGGTGTCTAACACTACCATGCACTTGTTTGTCTGCTATTACTAGAGGGTTTGTAGGCGAGCATGCTACCTATATTCCTACCAAGCGCTGGCGTGTCGATCTGCTATCAATATACAGTGTTCGCAAGTCACCATGGTACCCAAGAACTACTAAGCGCTTGCGTGTCTGGTATCAAGACAATGGTGGTTTATAGCAAAGTCAATGCCGAGGACTTGCCTGACTGCTACCACAAGACCGCATGCAAATCGGCGTAGTGCCAAGCACTATGCCATGCTATTTCGTACCCTATATCACACAACATTGCTATGTAGAAGTACTCTCTCCAATGCTTTGTTTTTGGCTAAGTACGCTCTTCGCAGTGCATAGACCACTACAGTGTGGCACTTCGTCTTCCTCGCGCATAGAAGCAATAGAAAGCGGACCAATTGTTGGTCAGACCTTTAAAAGAGGTTATTCGCTTACTGGCACTACAATTCGTCTAATGACCGCGATATCCTTTTAACAGACTGCATGCAGAACGAGAGTTCCTCAGATTCACGTTACGTGAGTATGCGTGAGTACAGAAGTATCAGGTGCGCTTTACACTCGAGCACAACAGTTCAAGCAGCAAGTGTTCATTGTCCTTTTTTAAAAGGTTCAGCGAGCAACGACATCCACCTTTTACCCTTACCTAGAAGAATGGGTGCCCCTTCGTTCTGCGTATAGTTATACTCGGCCTGCTCGTACCAGCCGTATGGGTATTGCTGCTGGGGATCTGCTTGCTGGTACTCTTGTTGTTGGGCCTCCGGCTGCTGGTAATATTGCTGCTGCTGCTGCTGGTCGTAATAACCTGAACCCGCAAAGAAGCAGTCACGAAGTAAAAGCGTCAGTAGCCTGCAGCGCTGGGTTAGAAGCTGCAAGAGCGAAGCTGCAGCTTTGCTCTGCTGAACAAGATATCGGGGTTTTGGGCGTAGACCCGAGCGGCTAAATTGTGACGGGATCTTGAGCGCTAAAATAAACGCTTTCGCACGGTGCTTCGGTCGGGCAGTATAGACAGCAGTTTGGCGCATGACGTCACAGACACAGCTGCTTACTGTACTTGTTCGCCAACATGCAGCCAATGACGAGGTCAGTGCAAGTCGCCTATACAGCCCCAAGATATAAAAATGAGTCCAAAGGCCCACCTCATCCCAGTTACCTATAGCCAAACCAGCTACGGCTCCTTTCAAAAGCAGCGTTTTGCTCTGGGACGTGAAACCTAATCAATTTTCGTCGTTCTTTTTCTTCGAATCAATAAATGCAGCGCTAGCTATTCGTTAACGTCCCAGACACTTCGCTGTTCTCGCTCTTTCATCGATTTGTCCTTTACTTTCGACGAATGAACTTTCCGAAGGGCAGTAACGTCATTGACCTACAGGCTGGTACAGCACTTCCCATGCCGCTAAATCGGCTGCATTTTAGGTCTGCAGGAGAAGTAATGTTTATTCGAACTGCATTTTATCATAATTAGGTTGCTCCGTTTCGGCGGAGAAGTATTCATATAAACAGAATCACAGTATCGCGAGTGGAAGTAAAGATGTCATTTCTCGCGATACGCGTGCCGGAGGAAGTCAAGTAATTACCTTTGAGTTTTTCGCAGTCGTGTTTTCAGTTTAGGGCACGGGTTGCCACTTACGGACTGAAGCTGGTGGGTGCTCAAAGCATAACCACATAGTAGGTATAGTAGCTAGGTAGTAGTAGTAGGTAGGTAGTAGGTAGTAGTAGTAGGTAGTAGAAGTAGGTAGTACGTGTTACCACGTTTCCAGATATTGATTCTCAAAAGCTGTCACGAAATACTTCAGTGTTCAACACAGTCGAGTCTTGCACAGCGAAAGCAAGGATTTCTGAGAATCCGCTTTGTGCGTTGTCGGCGTACTTCGGCGCATGTCCGCTGAAGGATATCTCGGAGCTGGTTACAGTCTCGTGTTATGCCTGCGAAGTAAAAGTACCTCGAACGTTGACTAGCTACCATGGCAAGATTATAACATGTTCCCTAGAGTATTTGACTGTAGAGTAAATAGTATGCAGAGATAAACTGGGCTAGCCTGTGGTCCGCGTTGATGAATGCGAACCCCGACGGATCCGTAATTGAAACCGCGGACTTTCTTCGGGCTCTTCGGACGGCCGTCATAGCGGTCCCTTCAGCTTCGGTGTCTTTCTTAAAGCTTTTCTAGAAATGATGGGAGTAGAAGCTGCAAATAAAGATTATAATTGCTAACTTGATAGCCAAAGAGTACACTTTAACGGTGGTTTGCGCGAGCTATGAAAAAATAAAGTTGACAGCTTGTCTTGCTTTAAATTCTACGTCTTGGGCGTCGACATATTCATTACACAGGGCCAGAAAGAGACGTTGGGTAATTGAGTCTCTTGAAGATAGGTTATTGTCGTGAAGACAACGCTATTGCAAAAACCAGCGTCTTCCAGTGTGAAATCAGGGGGTTTTTGGCACTGGGTCGCACTTGGTACGCTGGCGCTCGCTGGGACTCACTGGGACAGCAGTGAGAACGCTTGATAAGAGCTGGATCACACTGGAAGAGACGCTGGTTCCACTGCCGTGTGTTGTGTCGGCAGCGGCAGGCAAGCGGGGGGCCCCGACCAGCGAACGCGCGGCTAACGCCGGCGCAGTAAAGGAGACGCGGAGCGAACTGCTCCCGTTGAAAACCGGAACGAAGACTCCGCCGACCGGCGGCTGTTTATTGCTTATAAAGGGTTCACACGCCAGAGGACACCTCCCAATTGGTCCAATGCTCGTCACATGACAGAAGGAGGGTACGCCATCTAGCTAAACAACAAAACATACATGTGCGATGACACATAGATCTGACAGGGGGCGACACTATACTACACCGTGACGTTGGGGTGCACTGGTTTGTGCTGTACATGCGTTGGTTCTCTCTGCAGTTTGCTGGTTCGCACTGGAAACGGCGCTGGTTGTGTTTACGCAAGGACGAGCGCTGCTGAATAATCAATGCTTTATACAGTTTCATCGCTTGATACTAGTCTCTTGTCCTAAGTAACGCTATATCTTGGGCTCGTATAATCCTATTTCGTGTCGCAGCTTGGAATAAAGGTGCATGAGCTTCCCTGATTATTCATGGACATTTGACACTGAAGATCACGTTAGTTTTTCTTTGTCATTTTTACCATTTGACTGGGCGGATAGCTAAATTCTTGAACGAAACCACGCAAACGCAGAGGACGACGAGTTTTTTAGTAGTTCGCACGTAACATATGTCTGGGAGTTGTCGCCGTTGTCGCAGTGTTGTGGAGTGGACATGAAATGCAGAAGTCGTTCAGACGCGCGCGAACGGACCCCGAGTTCGAAGCCTATCGCTGACTGATATTATCGCACCGATAAAGAAGCTGAGGCGATTCGTGCGCTTCCACTTTCCCTATTGTACTAAAAAAATGTTCTGAGACTCAAATACGCACATTTTAGCTTTCGCCAGCTACCCGCGCTGAGATCGATCCTCATTGAAGCTTAGACATCGCGTATCCGCCGAGTCCGTCTTCACGCTATCGGCGCGTCTAGGATCAGGAATAAAGAAGTCTAACAAGAATAAATCGCTATATTTTAGCTTTCGCATCGGTGTTCCTAAATAAACAATTTTTTCATGTCTACAGTGCCAGCACAGGAAGCGATGACCGCCTATGTTTACGCGTCATAAACATGTGCGATCGCCGAAGGCTCCCAGCACTAGCCTGCGCTTCTCTGACGAAGATATATGACTAGACAGACGCGTTGGCTGAGAGGCATCGCTGAACTAAGAAAACGTTCCTTATCCACCGCGTGAACGACAAAAAAACGCCTATCGAGTAACAGTATGGGCAGTAACAGCCCATACAGTGTCCCGGGTCGGCGGTTCATTTAGAATCTTTTTCGAAGTTGAAATACTAATCGCAAGTGAAAATCTATGATGTGGCACTTCCGAGCATGCTGCTGAATACGGATAGCAAATTTCTCTTTGTAGTACAGGCGTGAGTATTAATTGCTGGGCGATAGCGCATCTACCATGTCTGTGCGAGACGCAGCTTGGCGAAACAAAAACTGCTTCTCGATTTTGACATGGCAAATTATCCGCAAATTATCGACTGCTGGTGCTGCGTAACAGTGAAGTTCTTGCGGTGTCCGGGCACCGCAAATATGCGGGGTCCAGGCACTGCATATTTAACGCGCTACAGCTGTACCATAACTGCACGACGAGCCTGATCGTGAATAAGAATTGGAGGGTTCCCATTAGCCTGCAGCGTTCCGTGCGTCAGGGCTGCCCTCTTAGCCTTCTCTTGTTCTGTATCTACATTGAAACCCTGTGCATGAGTTTCATAGAAAACAATAGAATTACTGGATTAAGCTACAAGCTGTAGAAGTGAAGCTGCTGGCTTATGCAGAGGATGTCGCTGTTTTCGCGGAAGATCAGGGGAGCATAATTGGGGCTGTCAAATGTGTCCGTGAATTTAGCCATGTCACTGGTAGCGGAGTTCACTGGTCCAAGTGCCTAGGGCTCTGGCATGGATCGCTGCCAACGAAGCCAGATCATTTCGCCAACGTGCATTGGATGTCGAACCCGGGCAAGTACTTGGGCATCCCTCTCAATGCTTATCGCGATAGCGAGCAGTACTGGAGAGGGCAGGCCAAAGACACACGGGAAAGAGCGGAGAAGTGCAAAGGCACTAATCTTTCTATTTTTGCCAGCGCCAGCGTTTGCAACCTTTTCTTTATCAGCAAGCTTTGGTACGCAATACACGTACTGCATTGTTCACGGTCAAACGTTCAGAAGCTACACAGAATTTTAGCTGTTTTGTCTGGGCGTCGGAATGGGACCACTGTATGGTCGGACTAACCTGTACCGGCGGGTAAAAGACGGGGGGCTGGGATTGGGCCGCCTCTTTTTACGGCAGCTAGTAAACCGGCTTTTGTTCTTTCGGGACGCAACAGACCCGTTCTTGCGCACGGTTTGCGAAATGAGGCTGAGTAGACGGCTGCCAGAGTATGTTGTTTCAACAGAAGGGTTTTCCGGAGGGATTCGACGTTTTTACGAAGAAGTCGTATCGAGTGTCAGATTTCTTTCAGTGCGCTTCTCGAATGATTACCTGTCCGGAGTGAACAAAAAGAAACTGTATTGTGCTTTGTGCGACGTTCTTTTGCCAGTGCCATTGTACAGGTCCTTGTACGGTGGAGGCGCAAGCAGCGATGTTTTAAAAAGAGTGGAGAAAATGCAGGTCCCGCCAGCAACAAAAACCTTCTTTTTGAAATTACACACTGGAACATTACCAGTTAAGAAGTTTTTTTGGGGAAAGGGAGTATTTTTACCGTGGGGAACGCACTGTTTAATTTACAAGCGGCCAGAGACAATAGGTCATGTTTTTTTTTTAAACTGTTGAGAAGGCCTGTTCCTCTGGTATGTATTGCACAGGACACTAAAGAAAGAATTTCCACTAGACCCGTATGGCATCCGTTACTTAAGCATAAATAATGAGGATGCGGTGCCATTTGATTTACTTATGCTCTTGGGCCTCCACTGTATTTGGCGCGCGAGAATGGCAGGATACCATGTCGATAAAGATGCGCAGCCTGCACGTATGTATTTCAGAGAAAACATGCACTGGTTTGTCGCTATCTGTAAAGTGGCACAGGAACCACCCGAGTGGCTCGCAAGAGTAGAGCCGTTGGTAGCATTACGCGAATTTTGATTACACTGAGCCAGCACAGTGCTGGTTGAATATGTGCACATTCAGAAAGTATATATTGTACTTCTGTATTCGTTATGGTGATTGTTGTCTCTTGTGAAACTATGTACCATAGCCAGGCAATAAAGAAAAAAAAAAGCTTGTGTTGCGTAGAGGTAAACTGCCCGGCTTTGGATCTGCAGGTTGTCGATCGAATCCAGGTTTTATTTTTACCTTTCTTTCTTCTTTTTTTATTGCACTAAAACGCTCTTTGTTGCTTTCTGTATTCAAAAAATATATACGGTGTCCAGGCACAGCATAGTTAACGTGCTAGAGCAGTTTTTCGCATGAGTAGCCAGTGCCTCCCAGTACGCCGCGCCTGCCCAGCGCCCCAGCATCCAGCGCGCGGCACTGGGCCCATAATCCGGCGCACTGGGTGCCAGTGGCACTGGGTTTTGCAATAGGGAAGAGACGCCCGAAAGGCTGTACACCGTTTTTAAGAGTACTACGTTCCGAAAGGCGGTACTCCGTGATCCCGTGCGGTCCGCATAGCTAACGTGACTGAACGAGAACCGGCCCACACAATGCAACATGGCCGATGGCCTCTCGCACTAAGGTCGAGCTGCATCGTCAAACTCTTGCAGGAGATTTCTAAGGCTCAATGACTAAGGTGCTGAGCAATCTGACGAGCTGCCGCGTGAGAAGAAATGTTCCGCGCTCACCTTGTGCGTCAGCCATGTCTACTTCGAGGAGGAGTCAGGCAGAGGAGAAGCTCGAACCTGGTAGGGACTGGCGGCTGAGGGGCCGAGAGACGCGAGCGTTGAAGCCGTTGCACCTCGTGGCACGAATCTCGTGGCTCGTGAATTGAGGCTTCTTCATCGTCATCACCTCGTGGCACGAATCTCGTGACACGAGGTGATGATGACAATGAAGAAGCCTCAATTATTGGCACAAACATACTGTGGTGGGTAGGCCACGAATCGGGTGGTAATATGAATTAATAAATAAAAGGAATTGGTTAATAAATAAATAACACAAAAGAAGGAAAGTAAATACATAATACAATATGAACATTATACTGCGAATACATGAGATAAAGTAGTGATCATTACTATAGTAAGCCTTGCATTAATAGGAATACTAAAAAGGACATACTTGAGTAAGTTAAATTTGGTATAAAAACATGAGTAAGATTTAAAATGTGAATTTGTGCTTTTACTTTTTTAATTTTATAAACTGAAGTAGAAGTAAATCAATAGTGGAAACTAAGAACTACTAACAAGGCATTATTATTGTGCCATATAGAAAATCATAAATGGCTAGGCAAAGGTTCCTGTGGCTGTATCCCAATACAGTTGCTCCAACGGAGAGTATAACAGTACTCCTCAAAGGTAATCCTAAATTTTGAAGTGCAATTTCTAGACATAGTTTTCGATCAGCAGAAAACCGCCGACATGATAATAAAAAATGATCTATAGATTCCGGTTCATTGGAAAAGTAGCATAGAGGGGATAACGCCAAATCACATATGTGCAAGTAAAAATTAGGTGTTGGAATACGGCAACGGGAGCAGCCTAGTATATGAAACCTCGGATTTCCGGTTAGGACACCATTGCCGGTTCTAAGAATAATTTAGGCGCAAACAATCTTTAGATTTTGCTAACAACAGGGCTTTTTTGTCTTCGCTCAAAGAAAATTGCCTATATCTGGATGCGGTAAGGTGCGCTGTTGCCGGCAGCACAGATAGCACAGGACGTGTTAAGGAAGCTCGTGATAAAGAAATGCCTATTTCATTAATATGAATGTCTCGGTGGCCTGGGACCCATACCATATGAGCTAAACTTAAGTGAAACGGAGCTAATGAATAAAACGTGTTCAATGTTGTCGACTTAGTAGACGCCGTAAGTGCGCTGCATCACAACCTGTGAGGATAATAACTCTTGTAGTATGAAAGGGTAATTTTTGCAAAACAAGAACTATTGCCAGAAGTTTGGCATGAAAAACTGATGTGTAATCTGGAAGGCGAAGTGAAAAAGGCCAATCGAGGGATGTTGAGTAGATACCCATGCCTGCCTTCTCTTCACACGAGACATCACCTGTCTCTATTACAGTTATTTTGAAACGCACAAATATTCTTGTAAGCGGTCATTCAAATAAGTTGTGGGCAGAAATTTCGCATTGTTTGGAAAAAATGTCTGTATATTCAATTTTGAGCAACCCTGGAGACCTATGAAGTGGAAATATTGGTCCAAGGCGAACATTTAAAGGTGCTAATTATGCTTGCACAAATACAACTTGTGGGGTATGAAACCATGTCGACGTGTTCTCAAAAAATGGATTTGGTTCCCTAATAAATGGATATTGTCCACGTCGTAGCGAAGATTGACAAGCTCTTAAGTAGGTTTGAACCGTAAGCATGCGGAATCACGTGTGAAAAATAAGTAGGCGCGCTTCCTGGTATGTCTATCATTTTCGTTTTCTTGTGCACCCTTCAAAGGGTGGTTCTCCTTTCAGCGTAGTTTAATATTTATGTTTCTTTAGAAATAACAGCTAGTCGCGAGTAGCGCCCATGTTTGCCGTTTCTCTCTTTCTCGTCCACGTCTTTCTCGCGCACTTTTACGGTAAAAAAATGAATTTTTATCCACTTGTAATCGTAGAGGTCGCCCAGTTTCTTAGGGTGAAACAACTCTAAAACGTCATTTCTCCTCTCTACAGTCTACCTACACCAGAGCACTTCTAAAGATTTATTTCCGATTGGAATAAAGTACTCATTCCTTGGCTAAAAGGCAACGGCTGACGTGGTTAAGAAACTCTCCTCAGAAAAAAAAAAATAACGAAGCAGTTTCTGGCTTCGCAGCGCAGTCGCGCGCAAACAACGCGTCGGGCTAACCCACCGTCTTCTGCGCCAGGTTGTAGTAGAACTCCTTGAATTTCTTGACTCGCTGGAAGGGTCCGCTGGGCAAGCAGCTCCCCGTTACGTTAGAGGAACCAGCTGAAGTTGGCTCGCCTGCCTGGCATCTCCATGATGAGCATCGCCTGACAAACAGAACTAGACAATAAGCACCAAATTTGGTTTCCTTTCTTCCTTTAGATTACAAGCACCAAGATAGGAGTTTGCATGCATTTGTTCTCAAACATTGTAAGCTTTTTTTTTGCCTTATTTCGCTTTTTTCTACCGATTCATCTTTCTTTCGCTTGTTGGGTTATTGAGGACAACTGCAAATAAACTGATGTTGTCCGTGATCGTTGCAGTTGTTCATGGTCGGTATATAGCTTCGTGAGCAGGTGTAAGTGGCATTTTGCCTAAGTGGAACTTCGCCATCGAATATCGCCGCGATGTGACAGTTGTAAGCGGCAAATGACAACAAAGGAGTTTGATTGCCCAACAGAAATCACTGTATAACACCTGGCTATAAAACCGGCGAGAACTCAGTAAACATCATGATAAATGCCATAATTATTATCTGATGGAGATATTTAGGTGCGCCGTTAGGGATCAATGACATGGGTGGCAAGTTAGAGGCGCTATCTGTTTATGCATTAGACCACCTAGTAGATGATTCTGCGTTCTATTGAATTAAATGACGTCACCAAGACAATCAGACCTGCAATATGCGACGTGAGAGGAACACCTGCTTTCCAGTCCATTACCAAAGAGTGATGTTTAGTGTTTCTGCATGCGCAGTACGTGTGTGTTCGACTACACGCACGCACGCTGAAACGAAAACGCAAGCCTACACAGAAATGAACATAAATGATATATATTTTGACCTTGAGGCGGAGGAAGCGGATATTTGAACGCCTTCCGCTTCCTTGCGTGGCATTCATCGCAAATATTGATGACCTCGGGTCACCACAGTGCAGTTCCGTCACTGTATCACTACGCCTTATTTGTGTCAAAGCATCCAATATTCCTAAAATTAATGTTCTTCCTGTACCATTTCCAAGCCACCATTTCGGAGTAACCCAAAATATATTGAACAGAAGTCACCTTTTCCTGCATCTGGGAGACTGTGTCGAACGTGTGGAAGATGCTTTTCTCGATAAAGGTCTCCTAAGATGGATTGTTGAAACCGATGTTCGACTTCTCGAGGTTGAGCTCCGATTTGACAGGTTCGCATGCCTTCGATATCGAATCGGGGGAAAATCACGAAATACATGGTAAGAACTCATCATCGTCGTCGTCGTCCTCATCATCATAACCATCATTATCCTCTCGTCTAAATTGACTGCATCACGAAGCAGTTTCCACCACGACTTGCTCTGCGTCAACCAGATCCATTCCGTGACTGCAATTTTCTTGCTGTCATCCAGTGCATAGTAACCTCATAATTTATATAGCCCCTTATACACTCTTCCTGAGCGTGGTTTGAAGTTCTTTAAAAAGAAATTAAATAGAAAAAGCAATTAGGGCGTATTTGCACAGCAAGACTAAAAGTGCGCATAAGTGAGGTGCCTGTGTTCTAAGGAGTGCTTAAAAACCTTACCAATCGATGGCCAAATGTACTTTCTATTGGTCGGTTGAGGGGATGCTCCTTTTTTCTCTATGTGACAGAAAACTGCCTTTCCACTGGTCAATTCGGAATGGGTTCACATTTTCTACTAACTCTACAGTGAACTGCTCTTTATCCACCGTCAGAGTTTATTTACTTAGATGTCTTAAGAGTGGTTTGCATGACTTCTGCCAGCAGTGCGTGATAAGTTCTACCAAGATCCGGCCGCGCGGCTTTTTGTTTCTGGTAGATTTGGTTTTGCCAAATCCGTGCATAATTGCCAGAACTCTGTGGACGATTCCAGTAACTCTTTCCAAACAGCCTGCCCAGCTTGCCGTGACATGTGGCACCAATGAGTCTTCTTGACAAGCTCACAGCTGCTCAACTTGGGGCAATCGTCATGTTCAGTTTCATAAATTTGAACACCATCGGAGTGCATGAATTATAGAAGGCACAAATTTCACTCACTCAAGTTGCTTTGTTGTGAGCATTACAAAAGATGAATTGATCATAGCAAGAAATAAAAGTTCGCATAGTGACGCTACAACTGTTCAAGTGATGTAATGAGATTAACACTACTGGGATCCCACATCGCATATGCATATTCAGATTTTGATCGTATTAGAGTATTGTAAAGCTGTAGTTTTAAAGCAGATGGTGCTTTCGAAAAGTTGCTCCATAAGTACCCGAGCATGTGATTAGCATTGTTGATGACGTACTTTATATTAATGTTCCCATTTATGTTATGTGTAATGTATCTACCTAGATAATTATATGACAGGATGAAATCTAAGAGAACGTTGTTAAGATGGTAAACGCTATGAATAAAATTAGATTCGGATACGCACATTATTTTGCATTTGTTAACTACAAAAGGCTCCTATACAAGTTGCATGCATGAATAACTGCCAACTTGTTTTGGGATGTGCTTTGGAGGACCATCAAGAAAGATATTCCGTTAGGTCCAAAGGGTATCATACATTTACATAAATAGACAGCGAAGATCGACGGCCGTTTGATCTCATGCTAATTGGCCTTCACTTACCATGCCGATCCCGCATGGCTAGCGGGTTTTCATTGCAAGCGGAATGCTCGGTCCACACGAATGTATCTTCCAGAATGCATGTTGATACTTGTAGAACCTCAGAAATCACAAGAGTGTCTACATGTGCTGCATCTGAGGTGGCGGCACTCGCCCCTTGACCTGCGTGCCGGGGGTGGGTAGATCACCTTATCCGTTGGACATTAAAGTTTATTCTATCTACGGGTGTGGCTGTAGAGGGTGGAATCCTTGACAGCGCTCAAAGAGTTCTAAATTAGCCAGCTCAGTAAGGCTGAAACTTGGCGTTGAAAACGTAGTGTTTTATCTTGTTTTCCCAACAGCAGATTGTTGTTTGATAATATATTACGAAAGTGGCAATGAATAAAAAGAGAGTCCGTGGCGTAATGGTTTCAACATCAGATTTGTATTTAGATGTCATGTGTTCGAATCCTGGCGTTCGAAAGTGTTACTAATGGCGAGTTTGCAAACTTACAAAGCCATTTCAAGCCGAAAGCGCAAATGTCAGGCAAATGTTTCAGTACCTATTCAACTTCGAGGGTTGAGATGTTTTATTGTTGTAGGTATGTTTTAATTGTGACCCTGCGCGTACCGTTATCGCTACCAAGTTGAAATAACTGTTTAATATTTTGTTTGCATCACTAAAGATTCGGTTGATAGTTCAGGAGGTGTTGCGTTACTTTCTGCACCTGCCGTTTTCTCTCTGTGTCCGCAACACGAAATAGCCTCGAGTGCGCAACAACCAAGGCTAGGGGAATGTCACGAACAAGCAACCAATAGACTGCCTACCGACCGAAAACATCGTACACTGCAAAAGGACCTGTCGGTGGGCGAGTTCAGGCAATTTAGACAGCGTGACAGGACGTTGACAAAAAAAAAAGAAATTTGGGGACACGCAAGCACTTTTTATAAGTTGTGAATGCGAAAGCATTTAGGTCCCATTGAACGCCGCTCAGCGATCATTCGGAATAATGTTTCCGAGTTTTGCAGCGGGTTGGTACGGGTCATCTTGCGAAGTTTCTACATTATGATGTTGGCTGTAGACCGAAATCATTCAGAACATACTGCTCAGAAATCAAGGACGCCGCATGCCAACGACGACCTGCGCAATGAGAGGCCGACGAACCAGCAGCGGCCACCAACAACGGGAATCGACGCGAAGCCTCGCCGAGTCACGTCACGACATCTGCTCCGTGAAGGAGGGCTGGTGACGTGGCGTCGCGTCGATGCCCTCTCCACTCACGCAACACATGGGGCGCAGCAGCGGCAGCAGGTGTTCCGTTTCGCTCTCCTCTCCACCACCGAGGCACGAGCCAGCAAGCGCGAGCGAGCGTCACGAGCGCGCGAGGCGCATTCGTGACGTAGTAAGTAAACGTGACGTAGTAGGTAAACGCCATGGCTCAAATACCCCAGTGTGGATATGAGCCCTAGCATGCGGCCATAGTCATCATCCTCATACTGTCGCTCTTCACGATACCTGTGTGAATTGGAATAAAAAAGGCATCACTGAATATCTTTCAGTGGTCCATGGCCTATCCTAACCTGAATCAAAACGCTAGAGCATGATGTTAATTTGGCAGGTACTGGCAAGGAGTTCTAATGGGTATTTGCCGAAAATTTTTCAAAATTTCATGAGTTATCTAGATAAGAGCTAGACATGGGGCTTCGAAGTATCGGATGCATTAACTACCACGAAAAAGGATGCAGTTAGGTGAACTCAGGTAATTAGATTCATTAAATAATTAGATCCCCCACATTGCGTTTGTGCCAATAATTGAGCCTTCAGCATCGTCACCGTCCACCGCGATTGACCCCCAGCCGCATCCAACTTGCTCAGCATAGAAAAGAAGCTAGTGCTTTAGTGACTCTTGGCATAGCAAAAGCTTGTGACAGCGTTGAGTACTCTCTACTGCTGGACAGATTACAGTCCTACAATTTTCCGAAAAATAAACCGGCATGGATTTTTGAATTTCTAAGAAACAGAAAATTTCTTTGTTTTCAAACCGGCTTTTCCTCAAGAAAGTTCGATGAGACAAGAAGGGTGCCGCAGGGTGCTCTTCTGTCTCCTGTACTATTTAATCTATTGATGAGTTCAGTACCAGTGCACCAGGATGTGAATCTGTATGTCTATGCGGATGACACTGCAACTTTCGCGGTAGCTAAAGACATCGATTCCCTTCACCTGTGTTTGCGAACGTACCTCTGTACTCTACAGACGTGGCTTCACGATCTGCACTTGTCACTAAACGTAAACACAAGTTCAGTCCATGTTTTTCAGCTTTCCGGGCGGTTACAGTTATTATTAGTGTATGAACGAGAACCATTCCTCAGCCAGAGTCGCTTAAATAATTGGGCATCATATATGTCGGAAAACTTAACTGGCGTTCTCACATAGAAAATATTGGAACGAAGGAGACACGAGCCTCAGGTTTACTACGTAGGATCAGTAACCGACGTTCTGGTATGCGAAGTGACACTAATTATGATTTATCGCATGTATGTATGACTGATTCTACAATTTGGCTGTGTTTTGTGCTACGGAACTGTAAACTTTAAATTAAGACCTCTTGTTTTCTTAGAAAGAGAAGCTCTTCGAGTATGTTTAGCACTTCCTAAATTCGCTGCTCATAATATATTATACCAGGAAGCGCGCCTACTAACTCTTCACACGCGATTCCGCATGCTTACGGTTCAAACCTACTTAAGAGCTTGTCAATCTTCGCTACGACGTGGACAATATGCGCTTATTAGAGAATAGATCAATTTTTTGAGAACACGTGGTCACGGTTGCATACCCCACAAGTTGTACTTGTGCAAGAACAATTATCACCTTTATATGTTCGCCTTAGAGAAATAATTCTGCTTCATAGGTCTCCAGGGTTGCTCAAAATTGCATTTGGAGACATTTTTCCAAACAATGCGAAATTTCTGCCCACAACATATTTGAATGGCCGTTTACAATAATATTTGGCCCTTTTCAAAATAAATGCAATAGCGAGTGATGATTCTTCGTGTAAAGAGAAGGCAGGCATGCGCATCTACTCACCATCCCTCGATTGGCCTTTTTCGCTTCGCCTACCAGCTTACACATCAGTTTTTAATGACGAACTTCTGGCAATAGTTCTTGTGTTGTGAAAATTACCCCTTTATACTACAAGAGTTATTATCATCACATATTCTCTATCTGTCGACAACATTGAGAATGTTTTATTCATTAGCTCAGCCTCACTTAAGTTTAGCTGATGTGGTATGGGTTCCAGGCCACCGAGACATTCATATTAATGAAAGAGCCGATTCCAAAACACGAGCTTCTTTAACAGGTCCTGTGCTATCTGTGCTGCCGGCAACTGCGCACATGACCGCAGCCAGATATAGGCAATTTTCTTTGAGCGAAGACAAAAAAGCGCTGATATTAGCGAAATCTACAGGTTTTTTGCACCTAAATTATTCTGGGAACCAGCAACGGTGTTCTAACCGGAAATTCGAGGTTTTATTTACTTGGCTGCCCCCCGTTGCCGTATTCCAACACTTCCAAATTTATACTTGCACAGTTGTGGTCTGGCGGTATCCCCTCTATGCTACCTCTCCAATGAACCAGAATCTATAGATAATTTTTTATTATCATGTCGGCGGTTTTCTGCTCCTCGAAAACTATGTCTAGAAATTCCACTTCAAAGGTTAGGATTACCTTTAAGAAGTACTGTTATACTCTCCCTTGGAGCAAGAGTATTGGGACACAGCCACAGCAACATTTAGCTTGCCGTTTATGATTTTCTATATGGCATAAAAAGGATGCCTTGTTAATATTTCTTAGTTTCCACAATTGATTTACTTCTACTTCAGTTTAGAAAATTCAAAAAGTAAAAGCGGAAATTCACAGTTGAAATCTTACTATATTATTATTCAAAAATTACCTTAATTAAGTTTAAGTATATCCCTTATATTAGTATTCCTATCAATGCAAGTGGTCAAATGGTTAGGGCGTCCGGTCTGGCTGCGGGTGGTGGTGGGTTCAAACCCTAACGCTGGACACCCACCGGTGAAAGGGGTACAAGCGATTCCCCGCCAGGCGCCCGGTTGCAAAAGGGGAATCTATGATTGGGGAAAGCTGCCGTTGTCCGTTAACGTAAGCCTTCGTGGCTCTGTGATTGGTTGGCTGGATGGCCTTCGTGGTGGGATGGCTCGGGGACGTAGTTGTGCGGTTGGATCTGTAAACGCAAGGCTTACTAGTATTGATCACTACTTCATCTCATGTATTCACAGGATATAGTCCATCGTGGATTGTATATTTATTTTCCTTTTCTTGTGTTACGTATTTTTAAACAATTTCTTTTACTTATTCATTCATATTACCACCCGATTCGTGGCCTATCCCCCATAGTGGGTTCTCAAACTGACCATGTTCGCCATCATGTGTACACAGATTCCCAGGCTGCACATCGGGCATGTGCTAATATAATTTACACAGATCCCGTACTGCTGAAGATCCGGCACCAGGCATGCCTGCTCCGCGAATGCGGTCACGATGTTACCATTCACTGGGTCCCTGCGCACTGCGGTATCCCCGGAAACGAGAAGGCTCATAGACTGGCACGCGCTCATCTTTCTACCGCGCTAGCCAGAGCCTCCGATAATCCTTATCCTCTCCTAGCTACCACACCTGAGGTAGCAGACCCAATGGCAGACAAGCATGCGACCAAACAACGACTTGCCGCCTACCTCGCAGCAGTGGGCAATCCACTCTCTATACCATCACTTCTACCGAAGGTATTCACACGGCGAGAGTCAGTCTTGCTTCGGAGAATCCAGACAAGCACCCTCCTTACTCCTCACTTGTTGAACCGTTTCCACAAGGGTGGTACACCACCACCAGTAAGTGGGTTCTGTTCCATGTGGGCACGTGCTGATCTAAACCACCTTTATTGGGAGTGCCCCCTCTACATCCCACCAAGGCTTCGTGCCCTGGCCACCATACAGCGGGGACCCTGGCCTACTTCTCTCCGGACTTGGGCTTGCCCAGATACCACGTCTCCAGACCATGCCATCGAGTTCTGGCGAGCCCTGCTGCTGTTCCTTCAGGACCCTGCAGCACCACCCGTCGGCGATCGGCTCCGCGACAGCCACAAGCGTCATGCCGCCCCCACTTAGCTGCCTCCAGGACGCTCATTAATAAAATGGAGGCAGCCTTACCCTTCCCCTTTTCCAACAACACCCCTACTCTTTCCAACGCAGCGTCTTCGACGCATGTTAATGTGGAATAAACATGGTTTCATTCATTCCCATAGTGGGTTTGTGCCATTGCTTGAGGCTTCTTCATCATCATCGTAACCTCGTGCCACGAGATTCACTACAACGGCTTCGACGCTCGCGTCTCTCGGCCCCTCAACCACCAGTCCCGACGAGGTTCGAGCTTCTCCTCTGCCTGACTCCGCCTTGAAGTAGACATGGCTGACGCACAAGGTGAGTGCGGAGCATTTCTTCTTCTCACGTGGCAGCTGGTCAGATGCCTCAGCACCTCATTCATTCAGTGTTGGAAATTTCGTGCCACAGTTTCACGCGGCACGATGCAGCTCGACCTTTGTGCGAGAGGCCATCGGCCATGTTGCGTTGGGTGCGCCGGTTCTCGTTCTGTCACGTTAGCTATGCGGGCCCCACGGGATCACCGAGTACCGCCTCTCGGAACGTAGGACTCTTAAAAATGGTGTACAGCCTTTGGGGCGTCTCTTGTCTTCACGACAATCATAGATCTTCAAGAGATTCACTTACCCAACGTCTCTTTCTGGCCCTGTGTAATCAATATGTCGACGCCCACGACGTACAATTTAAAGCAAGACAAGCTGTGAACCTTATTTTTTTATAGCTCGCGCAAACCAGCCTTAAAGTGTACTCTTCAGCTATCAAGTTAGCAATTATAATCTTTATTTACAGCTTCTACTCCCATCATTTCTAAAAAAAGCTGCAACAAAGACACCGAAGCTGAAGGGACCGCTATGACGGCGGTCCGAAGAGCCAGAAGAAACTGCATGGTTGACGTTACGCATCCGTCGTGGTTCGCGTTCATCAACGCCAACCACAGGCTAGCCCAATTTATCTCTACGTAGTATTTGCTCAACAATCAAATACTCTAGGGAACATGTTACAATCGCCCATGGTGGCTAGCCAATGTTCGAGGTACTTTTACTTAGTAGGCGTAACTTGAGACTGTCACCACTTCTCAGATATCCCACAGCGGACATGCGCCGAAGAACGCCGACAATGCGCTAAGTACATTCTCAGAAATCCTTGCTTTCGCTGTGCAGGACTCGACTGTGTTAAACACTGATGTATTTCGTGGCAGCTTTCGAGGATTAACACCTGCAAACGTGGTAACAGCAGGGGTGTACCTACTATGTGGTTATGCTTTGAGTACCCAACACCTTCAGTCCCACTGTGGAAACCCGTGCCAAAAATTGAAAACATGACTGCCCAACACTCGAAGCTAATTACTTGGCTTCCTCCGGCACGTGTATCGCGAGAAATGTGGTCTTTTCTTCTACTCACAATACTGCGATTCCGTTTATATGAATAGGTCTCCGCCGAAACGCGGCAAGTTATTTATGGTAAAATGCAGCTCGAATAAACATTCGCTTTCCTGCAGACCTAAGATGCAGTTGACTTATCGGCATGGGCAATGCTGCGCCAGCCTGTGGATCAATCGTGGTACTACCCTTCGGAGAGTTCATTCGTCGAAAGTGAACAATGAACAGATGAAAGAGCGAGAATAGCGAAGTGCCTGGGACATTATCAAATAAGGCTGTATTTATTGATTGGAAGGAAAAAAGGAACGAGGAAAATCGATTAGGTTTCACGTCCCAGAGCAAAACGCTGCTATTTGAAAGGAGCCGTAGCTGGTTGGCTTATAGGTAAGTGGGATGAGGTGGGCCTTTGCACTCCTTTTGATACCTTGGGGTTGTATAAATGAATTGCCCTGACCTCGTCATTGGCGGCATGTGGGCGAACAAGCACAATAAGCAGCTGTGTCTGTGACATCATGCGCCACACAGCTGTCTATATTGTCCGACCGAAGCACGGTGCAAAAGCGTTTATTTTTGCGTCCAAGATCGGGTCAATATTCGGGCACTCGGGTCTACGACCGAACCCCCGACATCTTTCTCAGCATAGGAAAGCTGCAGCTTTCCTCTTGCAGCTTCGAAACCAGCGCTGCAAGTTACTGACGCTTTTACTTTGTGGCTGCTTCTTTGCGTGTTCAGGTAATGACGACCAGAAGCAGCAGCAGCAACACCAGGAGGACCCAGATCCCGAGAATCGCTACGCATACGGCTGGTACCAGCCCTACAACCCCGAGAACGAAGTGGCACCCATTGTTGAAGCCCAGAAAGAAGGTAAGGGTCCAAGGGGGATGTCGTTGCTGGCTGAACCTTTTCAAAAAGGACAATGGACACTTCCTGCTTGAACTGTTGTGGTCGAGTGTAAAGCACACCTCATACTTCTGTACTCACGCAAACTACCGCCTGATACTTCTGTACTCACGCGTACTCACGTAACGTGAATCTAAGTAAGTCGTTCTGCATGCAGCCTGTTAAAAGAATATCGTGGTGGTTAGACGAATTCGTAGTGCCAGTAAGCGAATAACCTCTTCTAAAAGCCTGGCAAACAATTGGCCCGCTTTTTATTGCCTCTGTGCATGAGGAAGACGTGAAGCTGTAGTGGTCTATGGAATGCGAAGAGTGTTCTTCGGCAGAAACAACACATTGCGGAGAGCACTTCTACGTAGGAATGATGTGTAATATAGGGCACGAAATAGCATGGCATAGTGCTGGGCACCACGTCGATTTGCTAGGCTGTGACGCGGCTATAAACCAACATTGTTTTGATACGAGACACGCAAGCGCTTGGTAGTACTTGGGTACCATGATGACTTGCGAACAGTCAATATTCATAGCAGACACGCCAGCGCTTGGTAGTAATATAGGTAGCATGCTGACTTACAAACCCTCTAGCAATATCAGACAAGCAAGAGCATGGTAGTTTTCGATACCATGCTGACTTGCGAACGGTCAAGGGATGCCAACCAAACGCACGCGTAGTAGCGCTTCGCCCCTTGCAAGCTTGCAAGTGCTGTGGTGATAGCTCACACCTGACTTATTATTGAAGCCCGTCACTGACAGTGGCCCATTACCAGTGCCGTTCTTAGGGGGAGTTGGAACTTCCGAGTGAATAATCGTCTTTACCGTAACGAAAACAGCGTGAAATAGGTGCACACTGTCAGGAAAGCAACCGTTCAACTTATAGAGAGACCCTGTTACTCCATTTTGATGCGCGGACAAATTCATTCCTCGGATGGATCTTCCGTTAACGTCAGGGTGAGGCGGCGTGAGTGTAACTTCGACGAAAAAAAAAAGGCATTACCCGGTTAACCAAGTTTCTTGTCTTTTTTTTTGCTGCTTGCGCCCAGGTTCCCCCGGGGCTCAGAGGAGTCACGTGTCCACTTTACGTAAGTTGAAGCGCCAATCTGCTTTAGCCTATATGTGGGTGAGCGTGCTTCGTGTCCTGTAGTGGGTGGCCTAAGTCCCGCTCAGAAAGGATATTGCGAACCCTTAAACGAAGCTCGCTTAAAGAGTCGGCGCACTTGGCGTATATTGCTCTTTCCTTTTACCTGTTTTGTGATTTTACAGAAAGTGTGTACGGGCTAATTATATGCAGATTGTTTGCAAGCCCTGATTTTTGTATATGGTGGCGCCTTCGCGATGGGAAAGCACCAGTGCAATAACTATAAGGCCATGAAAGAACTATATTTTTATGTTTGCTACAGATGCCTACGCAATCACCAAGTGATTTCGGAAAAGCAATTCTTTGTTTGGTTGGATGTATTGGGCCCTTGGGAACTGCTCCAAATACAGGGTTTAACAGAAACGGCCTATAGATGCCAACTGGGTGCGTGGAGACTTCTTTCGGAAAGTTTTTTTTTTCTGCGCAATGAGAAGTTAAAGGACTAATCTAGGACTAATCTAAGGAGATACATCTGCCGAACAATATGGCCGACCTAATATACTATGAAGGCTTAGCCCAATGCCAAACCCGTGCTTCAAGCGTTTCTGAACATTGCCTTCCCACAATCAAATGTGAGCGATACGCACTTTTTATTGTCGGGTAGTATTCGAATGTCATCGAAATTTGTGTTGGCCTGGTTAAATATCGTGCTACAGACCGTCGGGAAGATCTGCTTTTTTTGGCTTCCCTAAATGTTTTCGACGGTCTAGACTTTGCAAATCAGTCACGAGCGTAAAAATAACTAACGAACTCAAAAAGTGGAACATCTCTAGTGCAGTTCATTGCCTGATACTTAAGGCAGTCAATTTATACGACATACGCTATTAGACGTCAGACGTCAGTGAATAAAGCGAACGCAATTAAGCAACTGCTGTCAAGGCTACGCTTTACATAGTGCGACTTACTTGTTCTTTTTTGCAACTTGGGGCGTTGGTTTCCCTCTTGGAGCTCTCGTCGTCGACATTCTGGGAAAACCTTTTGACGGAGTGTGACGTACCGGGCTCGTAGTGCTTGCATTCGCTCCTTTCGGGTCATCTGCGATTTGCCCGTAGCCGTCAGTCGGGCTCTGCTCGCTTCGTCCAATGCCGAACCATTCTCTTCTCAATTATCCCGCTGACATAACCGGCTGGGAACACATCGGCGCACGTGAACTCACGACGAGCCGCGGGGATTGTGTGGCTGATTGAGTGGCGGAATGCTGTTGGCGCTGGCCTCACGCGGGCTCCTTTTTGCGGTAAAGTGAGGGAAACAATGAAGCATGTTTTATCAGAATGTCAAGACATATGCCCACTATCGATTTAGGCGCCTCTGGCCGCCTTGAAGCCCATGGGCTCAGCGAGAGCAGGGGAAAAGTAAACATATCTGTAACAGAGAATAGTAAGACGTGTTTGGAAGATTGGTCGAAGAAAAGTAGGGACACGGCAAACAACGGAGGCGTACAAAAACAAAGTTTCGTTACGGGAATTATTCGTTTTCTTACTTTTCCTTTCTTTCTTTTATGACATAGGTAGCACATCGGGAAATATAATAATAAGATTGGTGGCGCAACCTACTGCCCCGTTCTGAAGGAGATGCTCCTAGCATCCATCCATCCATCCATCCATCCATCCATCCGTCCGTCCGTCCGTCCGTCCGTCCGTCCGTCCGTCCGTCCGTCCGTCCGTCCGTCCGTCCGTCCGTCCGTCCGTCCGTCCGTCCGTCCGTCCATCCATCCATCCATCCATCCATCCATCCGTCCGTCCGTCCGTCCGTCCGTCCGTCCGTCCGTCCGTCCGTCCGTCCGTCCGTCCGTCCGTCCGTCCATCCATCCATCCATCCATCCATCCATCCATCCATCCATCCATCCATCCATCCATCCATCCATCCATCCATCCATCCATCCATCCATCCCCCCACGCTAGTACGGCGCTACAGAAACTGGCGTTCGCGGTTAAAATGATTTCTGGCATGGTCAAAAGTTATCCGCAATTTGAACAGTTATTGCTAGACCACCTTGACGACCCTGCATGACATCTTTCACATTACGTTTCATATTCCTTTACAGGAGGTGACCGGTAAGTGAACACTTTATATTGCATCGGGTATTGTATCCCAATTGGCCAAAGCGCGCAGTTTGTGTTCCCTGCCACATTTAATCTGCAGAAGTATTGAAGCTAGCAGCATCAAGAGATATTTCTCCATAACATGTATTAAACAGTAGATTATTATCCCGCCAGTTGTCCCTCATTACCGAAGGCAGTTTCTATGAGAACTTAATACATGGAACGACATCGCATTTCGATCGAAGTATTTGAGAGGACATTTTTAGGAACTAGTACATATAGCATATTGATTCCCGCTAAGATCACACGCCTTTGGCACTGACTATCTTCGTTTCCGAAATTGAAGCGTTTCGGCTGCAGTAACTTTCCTAAATATTTGTTGTGAGTATCGTACTATAGTTAAGCAGAAAATGATATCACAGGGAATAAGGATAGCCTCTAATGCGAAATTTGAGCGCACTTCTACGCGTCAAAAGAGTATGTGTGTCAATATTATTATAATATTATTATATGGGCATACGGCTTATATTAGAAGATGATAAGATAAGGTGGAAGCTTGGACGAGTTGGTGATTAAATATTGACATGTTAGCACAGCGCAAGGCACGATGACTGAAGAAGAACAAAATACAGGCGGCGACTTCAACTGATTATTACTTGCGAAATCGCCAGAGCTATATACATCAGCAAAGGTAATGAAAAAAAAACTTTTGCATTAAGTCCCCTATTGCATCTCAGCCAGAGACTTGATTTCGTTTTTTGTGAGGGCAATCGAGGGCATGCTGATGCAAAGGTCGCCCAGCCGCTGTATCTTGCCAGCCTCGATGATTTCACGTGTAAGCTGTTCTCGGTGTTTGGAAATGATGACGCAGTTTTCAAATTCAAGGTCACAATAGCATCCTCTACAATGAATGCCGTTGCAAGGTCATCTTGGCATTCACTGCAGACAATTCAAATCTTAACATATAGCTGATTGGCTCCATCACATACAAAAACGTATCGCATTGACTAGTCTAATACAGCAGTCACACTTTCGCTTTCGTAGACCATTGAGATCAACTGCCATTGAAAGGCTCGTTTCATCTGTTTTCTTGTGCGAAGCCGTGGCAGGATGGTAATGAGGCTCACCGATTGTGTTCTTTCATTTCAATGGGGATTGAAAGCGAGAGTTTGACTGCAAACACGGGCCATGTGATGAACTTCTGACATCTTTGATTTTTCCGCTGACTGATGTGGCTTTCTTGCGTGAACAGCGCTCCACAGGACGTGATTCTCGTTTGCTTTGTGCTATCACAAATCGCCAATAAAGAGTTACTTTCTATTGATTCTAGTAATTTATCTGCTACGCTTAGCGGCCGATCCCAGCTATAACTGGGCAAGCGAGGCATCGGGCAAAAAAGAACGCACAAAAAGACAAAGTCATCAATGCAAAATGGTACCCTTTTCGTCGTGTGTACTACACTTGTGTTTCACCAATTTCAGGTCGCACAGCAGCAACTGGGCCGGGGTGTGCGGTTTTTTGACGCTTCTCGGGTTATTGATAATCATCATTATGGTCGTACTTCTGTCCTTAGGAGGTGAGATTTCACATGCCACATGTACTTAGTATGTAGAGGAAGACGCTTAGGAGGGTGTCTATATTCACTGCAGTATAGTGTTTTCTGGTATGTTTACACATGACGAAAAAAAAGGAAACGGGAGGGAAATCCGGCTGGTTGCTGTCGTTCCTCCAACGTGTACTGAGACCCCCACCCCTTTTCTTTTCAGCGTCTCTAAAAGGAGTTCACTTCCTTAAAAGCCACAGTTAAGATAATGGACACCGTTATGGCAGAACTCTGCCACTTGATTTTGACTAGCATTCTTTATCAAAGCTGGGCGTGACTTTCGTATCGCGAGAAATGATAAAATGATACGAATGCTTGAAAATTGCATATTAAGTTTCCGTTAATGTATTTCTATTTGAATGCGAAATCACTTCACGAAAAATCACGCAGGTACTCTAAAGATTTGTTGCATCAGCCAAGGGGCTGAAATATTTCACGGAAATTCCTTGATATTGTGGAACAGTATCCGCGGAACTCGTATCACCTGCTTTAAATGTGCGCTTCAGATATCTATGAATGTGTAAAGAGTAAGGCGCAATAGAGAAGTACAGTAGAAAAAAAACAAAGGACAGGACCGGAACCTGCTTTGTTTTCTTTTTCTGTCCTGGTCTATTGCGCCTTGCTCTTTACACTTTCAAGCATGAACCAACTAGCCCAAGGAAGAGTTTTACTTCAGCTATCTATACTTGCCACCGGAACAAGCGAACAAAAAGCAAATGATTGAAGGTCGTTCGAAATTCATCTGCAATGCCCCTCACGTGTTTCCAGCGCGCTTCGCCATTGGTCTAAGGCTCACTTCGCAGGGACGTCGTCAGCTCTGTTATTTGCACATGGCGAACTCTCGACCGTTTCCGTAATCTTGACGAGTCTAAATAGGGGCGCTACGCCGGAGAGGCCGTCGCATAAGCGTGGCCGGTCCCTCCGTTTGTGGACGTCTCAGGCCAGCGGATAAGCAGTCCGATCGATCGGCGATGCGGACTTCGCCACCAAGCATTGCGCGCTGAATCCTCGGACACGCAGCTAAGCCTTTTGAGCATCGGTTCTTCGGAATTTGTGACCAAGCACACTGCCCACCCACTCCTCGGACCCGCGGCTAAGCATTTCGCACATCGGCGCCTGAGATCGGGACATTGCAGGTCATGACATTTTCGCTTTATCAGCTTGACTTCTAAATTTATAATGTGGCTCTTCGGTGACCCTAAAACTCTGCATTATGCAAAGGTAACGTAAAAACAAAGCAATCCAGACATTGTGCTGCAAAAGCAAGAATGCCACAACCGTTAGTACAGGTTCAGCTATGCAATCAATATACAACGATACTTCCATTGTAGTATTTAGACCTTTCAGGGCCTCCAGAACATACAAAGAACCGAAAATTGGGGTGAATAAAATGTGCTGAAGCTATCAATCTCAAACTTGTATCGAAGCATCAGAGAGACATTCTGGGCATGTTTGCCAATTTTCATCAACATGCGTAAAGAAATACGACAGTTGCTTCTCAGAGCCACATTCTCCATTTAATGTGCGCTGTAATCTCAACAAACCACTGTATTCGGTTACATCGACGAAAGACTGGGCAAGATTGTAGGGATATATGGTACGGAAATGCAAGCCTGAAAAACACGAACAGAATTAGCAAGGAGAAACGACACAAACGCCACCAGCGTTTGGGTTTTCGCGAGAGTAATTGCGTATGTGTTTGCGCTCGTAAATTTCAGAGACACGAATCGGCGTCCGTGTTTTTTAACGCCCATCATTCCGCACCAAGTTCACCGGTGTGCCATTCGGCGAAATGCAGCCGCTGCTGGCAATGACTGAACCCGTGTCCTTGTTGTTATAGAAGCAATGCCATATTCATCGAGCATACCGCCACTACAACGTCACTTTCCGCCCGGCGTCGTGCTGCGAGTTCGAAATAGCGTACCTATTCGGTTCCTAGCCGCGACGACCACGTTTATATGAAGGCGACATGCACAACTGCTCGCCCAATTAAATTTAGTTGCAGGCTGAAAAACCGCACGTGAAAGGTAGCAACCTGGCAACCAAGTTAAGCGAGTAGCACTCTCCTGCGGATTAAGATGCACCTGGAGGCCGGCGAAAAGTTGTGGGGGTCGTCGCGTGCTTGGTACGGCAATTCAGGTGGCCTCCCGTGTGGTTTCGCTGGAAGTGCAGCGTAGTGTTTGCGTTGATTCCCAATGTTGTTGTTCTTCTGCCACACAACCGCAAACACTATTTTGCTCAGAGCACTAGCGCTGTGTTCCGGCTTGTTCCGGCTTCTTTACTCTAGGCGCCATCGCTCCGGATAGTTTTGTCCCACTGCATGCGCTTTCCACCAAACAAACTCGGCAAGGCTCACGGCCCTAAGGTGGCGCCTTCAGTTGGTTATCTAGCCGGTGATGCAAGGGAGTCCTTTGATATCTACTGTGCAGTCAAGCTGAAAAACTGGAGCAACGCCAAACAATGAAAGACAAGACGCGAGAGCATCGGTGGCGCACACACTTCGTAGTGCGTGGTCTAAAACAAGACACGCAGTGTGGTTCAAACGAACGGCGATTCCGGCAACTGTGCTTACGAACCATACCGCACCAAGCTCCGGGGTATAAGGCACGTCTGCTTGGGAGGCTTTGTCTGAAAGAGGTGTCTGAGGATGACAGCCGTGTGCGCTGTTCATCGCTGTAACTAGCTTCACCTTTTTAGATTCGGGATAGACCTCTGCAATGCCACACTGAGCTTCCTGTTGAAGCAGATATCGGTGAATGCTTTTGGTGCCACGACCAAAATCATTGTGCTTGCCTCCCCATAATCCTCTGTGCTGCTGATCGTGTTTATGTTTTCATGGCAAAGCTCGTGAGGATAAACAGTAGCTCACGCGAATTTAGTATTGTCTCTTAAGTTGCGTGACCTGGTAATCTTGTGTGTCTTGAAGTTCTTAAGAAAGAACAGGAAGATGTGAGCTGGCAGTGCTTTCAAGATAACATTCGCGAAGCCTGAAGCCGCGAATGATGAGGCATTTTTCGGGGACTTTTCAGGTTTCTCGCCTAAATCCGTCATGCTTCATCGTAACCAAACCAGCCTCCGTAAGGGAGCACTGTGAAGGTTCGGTTTGGCGTCATTATTATGAGCCGAGAAGGCTCTTCCGCTGGTCTTGCAGGAAGCGTTCTTGAGGCGCTCACATTTGCGGACCCAACGCTGTGTCAAGTACACCTAAGTTAGGACATCTAAAGAGTAAAAGAAAGCACAGAGTAAATCTTTCACACCAGCGAATTAAGAACAGGAGGGACCGAGTTCCTAATCGTAACATTTTAGCATTTGTCAGTTGCGAGTAAATTTGTGTCTAAGCTGCGAATGAATAAGCGCATTACTAATGTTTCATTTCCAAGCGTTTTTTTCGCACGCAGGACTACCCAGTAAAGAAATACCATGTGCGCCGATCCATAGTTTTATATTCATGTGTTCCCGTTGTAGCGACAATGAAGAGTCAAGCACACATCAGTTTTCATAGCTATATGATTATATGATCGCATACGTCCATAGCCACATACGGATGTAGGTAGGACATATCGGGCACACGGGTTGTTCGCAATATAAATAGGTGGTACGTATTCCTTGATAGAACGTTGTTGTTGCATGCGTATTACCGGTGCGCCTCGACTCAAATTTCTTGGATGCCACAGAGTACGGAGCTCTCATGCAAGCGCTTGAATGTACGCTTCCCACCACATAGTGCCACTCCTCGCGCCAAAAGGCCACGACGCTTCGAATGGTTTACGAAGAGTAGTAGGTATATAGAACAGCACGCCTCCAATCCAGTGCATTCGAGTAGACGCCGAGAGCTTCTAGTTGCGAGGCGTTCCCTCAGTAAGGGCCGTCGAGAGTTACAAAGCCGATTAAACACATTACTTGAAGGGTGGCGCTGCCCCGGACAATGCTGTGTCAGAATGGAGTGCCAAGTGAACAACCATTCAACAGTTAAAGTGGTTACACCACGAATCCTACACCTTTCTTTTCTTCTACAATTTTTCTTTTCAAGCTGAGAAAAAATGAAACACGAAAGTCTCACTTTTGAGACGTTTATCTCACTCATTAATTTGCGACGGTGCGGAAATAAGCAGTTCTAATCGCCGTCTCTATCTAGCGATGGGTACGGATTTCACAGGCTGCAATCAAAAGATGCTTGTGTTAGTCATTAGAAATCTGGAGCGTAAGTTATACAAACGTGATCATTTCGCATTTTTTAGACAGTGAGATGGAGGAAGAAGAAGGTGCGCCAGGTCGATCTGGAGGTGGACCATCTGGAGGTGGACCATCTGGAGGTGGACCATCTGGAGGTGGGACCAACGGAGGTGGGACCAACGGAGGTGGGACCAGCGTAGGTGGAGCAACCAACGTGTCGTTGGTGAGTTTAGCTTTGATATAGCCTCAAAGTAAATTCCCTTCAAACGTCAACTGCCAGTAGCCTTTAAAAAGAGCTGGCGGTTTTGCTCAAATGGCGAAGCGTTTAAAGCGATAGGAAGGCATATCTTGGAGAAGTCAGTCGTTCAGCTGGCTAAGACAGACGGAAGCCTATCGAAATAAAGCTGAGCCAAAACACCAGTTTGTTGGCTGGAACTCTTAACTTCGACTCACTCGAACGCGCGAAACGTCTTTTCAGATCATCATAAACCTTTTAAGTCTACTGATAGACCACCTTCTTTTGCAAACTACTTTAAGGCATTTAGAATATCAGATGTTGATAGGCCACGCAAAGGGCTTGTTTAGGTTCTTGCGAAGGCTATTTCTACACCAATCTTCTGAAAACGTTCTTAACACCCATTGTAGATTACTTAAAATGTATAATTAGGCCGGGCATTAGCTGACATGTACGTCGTTTTATGTAGTAAATGGTGTGACGGAGAACCCTTTGGCTAGCTGAGATTATAGTATAGCAAATAAAAATCCAGCAACCGAACAACAAACGACGATATCGGAATCTCTGTTCCCGTATGGGAACCCTCTTTACACAGCACAAGAACGAAATGGCTATCACTGAAACAGTTTCTGTAATCTTTAATATGTGAAGAAGTGACTTCGCATAGATGGCGTGAGGAAAGCAGTCCATTATTTCAAGGTTGTGGCCAGTAGTTCGAACGATTAGTGATACCCTACGGCTGGTGTAGTGTGAAAAATACCATGCCCAGATTGCAAAGCTCTGTATGTAGATGAGACTGCAAATCTAAACAAATGTATGAAGCAGTTCTAGAATGACGTCAACAAGAGAAACACGTCGACAAATGCCTCAGCAGAGGATGTCGAAGCACCTGGAAACAAAATTATGTGCGCCCACCAACACGCCCAGGATGGCGTGTTGGTGACAGACCGCAATGTGTCATCACGGCCTCATATAAACTCCCTCTTCATGGAGACTACTGGCAACACCCTTAACAGAGGTCGCGACTTTATATTGGCACCTGCACGACTCATAGCTTTCCACTTCTGGCTACGAGATCAGCGAAAGCAGGGTTTCGAGAGGACCCATGGTAGCTTTTGAAATATCAATCTCATACCCTTGTAGTACAGGTACATTAGTAATTGTAATCTTAAAATAGTATAGTAATTGCGTAAACTGAACGACCGCAAATGACTTCTATGTTGCACCCAATTGAATCGGCCTCCTTATGGGGCCGCACGTCTAATAATCGCGCTACTTAAGCACACCACAGACACGCGTCCTCCCCCACCACCCTCCCTCTTTCCCGCCACTAAAAAAAACTACCTGCATATTAGAAAAAGAATTATGCACATCGAACGCACACTTCGGTATCTATGTGAAGCAAAGCTTTCCGGAATAGGGCAATTAAACGCTCCAAATTTACCCCTTTCACTTCCGCGTCATTGGCGTAAAGGAGACTGGCTCGCGCGCAAGTGTTATCGTAAAGTCGGGCTGCGCAATGTCACAGACGCGGCCATTATCTCAAAGAGCTCTAGTTGGTAATTATCTCAAAAAGCTGGTGTTGTCTCGCGGTTCGAAGTTGGGGCTGCTGCGCTGGGCGACCGACGCTCGATGCCACCGTCGGGCACGTCATTCATTCTTTCATTTAAAGCTGTGATCTATTGGTAAGACAGCAGCAGCAGCAGCAGCACCCAGCAGTCACGGTCAGGACATTCAGGCAGAGTTCGCGAGCAAAGCTTCACTTAAAAAATAAGAGAAAAAAAGGGACATAGTTCCTTGATTTTCGGTGTTCTTTGGTCGAATTCGTGAGGGTTGTTGGAATCCATATTTATAAAGCACTTTTAAGGCATCCGTACGGAGGAGAATAAATGTTACCGTTAACCTCTCCATAGGTTGTTCCTGAGGCGCCGACACCACGATCCGTTAAAAAGGCGACTCGGAGACCAAGTGAGCCATTCAGACTATCTTGTGATGATCGGGAATTCGGTGTTTGTTGAAGAGGTTGATTGCTAGCTTTCGTAGAACGGTTTCAACAGTTACGTGGTACTTAAAGAAAGAAAAGAACCGTAGCGCTACTGTTATCTTTCTCATTCCGCTAACTTTTCACGCACTCTGTATATTGCAATTTGACGAGCTAGTTTGGTAGAGGCTGGCAGTACAGGGCATTTCAGGTAGCGTCTGCCAAGCCTTAGAAAATGCCAGTGGGCACTACAAGAATGTGATCAATTCAGCATTGTCCACTGCCCCTTGAGACATCCAAGCAACTTTGACTATGCAGTTAGCTCTATAATTAGAAAGTGTGCAATATAGAAAATATTGGATTAAGCAGATGTTCAAGGGGACAGTGGTATAAATATTCGATTGGTTGTTTTACATGAGAAAATATTTATATTAAATAATGACATGTAAAGCAATGCTTTGGGTTGCTCAAGAAATAATAGCAAGTTGTTTATCTCCTCGGGACGGATATCCACAAGTTATCTAGCGGAAAACCCTATAGTTGGCCCGACAGAGCACGCGGAAGCATTGTAAAGATAAGCGAACACATCGATTACTTCCTCAACAGAATTCAGACTGACACTTAACAGAAAACACGCACCCCTTGCGGAGCTCAAGGCGGATGTGACGCGTTCAAAGCGGATGTGACAAGCCCAGAATTGCATGTAGAGCGCAGTGAGTTGTTGCAATCACACTAGTTGCTAATAAGATATAGGCGAAGAGGCCTTAAATATTCAACCAAGCGAAGCATACACTATTCTGTCTCTAGCAGCGAGCAGCCAGTTCAGTTCTGGTTCGGCCAAGTCTTAGTTTGTTCGTCCCATTCAGCATTCTTTGATGTAGCGCGCTTCCGAGTTTTTATATAGAAAGCATGTTTTCTTCTTTTTTTGCGGTCGCCACATTTGTCTTAATTTCTTACTTTGAGAATCGGAAAAATAATCGGTATTCCAATCGATATTATAATCCGTAATGTGTCGAAAGCTTATTATTGATTCTATTCGATAATTTAGCGGTTCCAAAATGCTTCTTTCTTCTCACGCCAACGCAAATCACTCGCGCCTCGCAGAACCTCGGCCGACGACACCAACGCCAACAATTCCAACAACTCCAACAACTCCAACAACTCCAACAACTCCATCAACTCCAAGAACGACGACTACGCCACCCCCTCCTCTGCTGTGCTCGGTTGGGACGCAGACGGCGATTTCCAAGATCTTCCCGCCGGAAAATTCATGCGACATCATCATATACACGCACGTGCGCGTGTTCGACAGAGCTGTGATTGGGTCCGTCAACGACATCAGCTACCAGGCATTCAGGAACGCCTGCAGCACTTACGTTGACACCTCGTGCGGTTTGTCCTTCGACAGCCGGTGAGTCGCTGACACACGCAAAGCTTGGACCATTAGTATCCTACTGAAATGACTAGTTGGAAGTGTAGCAGAGGAAACCGTCATTATCAATAACCATCGTAAACGAACCGCTAGCTGCAACGGGTACAGTGTACACGTCACGGTCGCCAAGATTTAGACGCCACCAATTATAGAATTTATAAAGCAAGCGTTTGTTGAAAGTGATCAATTAGTAGAGTCGCAAAGCCAGGTGGCGCCAGAAGGTCGAAGTTTAGGCAAATACAGGTACTACGCACACTTTACATTTTTGCTGAACCACCATGATTGTGGTTCCCGTTGACATTACCTCCAGAGTTCCCTCTACAAATTTTTCTGGGCTGTACTCTGTCCGAAACCGGGGTGGACAGACAGACAGACAGACAGACAGACAGACAGACAGACAGACAGACAGACAGACAGACAGACAGACAGACAGACAGACAGACAGACAGACAGACAGACAGACAGACAGACAGACAGACAGACAGACAGACAGACAGACAGACAGACAGACAGACAGACAGACAGACAGACAGACAGACAGACAGACAGACAGACAGACAGACAGACGGACGGACGGACGGACGGACGGACGGACCGACCGACCGACCGACCGACCGACCGACCGACCGACCGACCGACCGACCGACCGACCGACCGACGGACCGACGGACCGACGGACCGACCGACGGACCGACCGACCGACCGACCGACGGATCGACCGACGGATCGACCGACCGACGGACCGACCGTCCGACGGACCGACCGTCCGACCGACGGACGGACGGACGGACGGACGGATGGATGGATGGACGGACGGACGGACCGACGGACAAGGCGGGCGGGCGGGCGGACGGACGGACGGACGGACGGACGGACAACTTAATAGAGCGCAACTTATCGAGCGAGCGGTCGGGTGGGCGGTAGCGATCAGGCAGGCGGTAGAGGACAGATAACATTAAGTAGTTCTTGCTATCAGTAGTTGACAGGCGATAACATTAAGTTGTTAGTGGATGAAATGCAGTACTGGAAAACGGACAAATCAATGCGCGTGCCAACATTAAGGCAGCCTACTACAGCGCACACAGGGAATTGTTATGAGATATTCTCAGAAACAAAGACGTAGATGACGATTTCGTGGATGCTGCTCAGGGAGGTATATCGACAAAACCGAGTACAAATGTATGGACAGGCCGAAAATGTAATCAAGTGATGCGCATTCAACAAAGGCTGGAGCAAGGGTGACCTGTGCCTCTACTGCTATTCACGCTTTATGTACAGGGCATAGAAATACGATTGGAAAACGGCGACTTAGGTTTTGATTTATTCTGCATATGCTATGGACAATCGGTGCAACGGAACGTCCCCGGACTTATGTTTACGGATGACATACCGGACAATATAAGATTTACCGACACTTGCGAATAGCTGTGGCAACTCAGCGACAAATCTGCGTCTTAAATTCAGCACAGAGAAATCGGGAATCATGATCTTTATTCAAGAAACGAGTAATTGCAGGGTGTCAATTCAACAGCGAGTCATACCCATAGTTAAGCGATACAGCTACCTCGGCGCATACATTAACGAACGAAACTCTTCTTACTCAGTCACCCACCAGGATAATCTGAATATTGATGGGAAGCGGAACGCAGCACTTATGAAACATAGGGCATTTTGAGGCCACAATAAATATAAGGTGGTGAGTGGAATCTCGAAATGAATAATGGTACCAGCTCTAACGTTCGCAACTGGCACTTGGTGTTTAAAATAGTATCACGTCGGGGTTGAAAATTAACCAAAGATCGGTTGGTCGGTTGGCTTTCGGAGCAAGCGGTAAAACCACAGATGATGCAGTGCAGGTTGAAATGGGTCGGGCGTGTTATGAACTCGTAGAAGCGCCAAGCAAGATTAGTTTTAAAGAAAGACTCAGGCCCATGGATGAAAATAAATGGGCCGCTTATGTTCACAAGCAGTTTTACACGAAAAGCGTGGACAAAGAATGGAGGAAGAAGTCAAGAAAGCTGGGAACCAAGTACAAAAGGATAGACAGTTGGGCGAGAAGGTACGGTAACATGATCTTGGCTAGTAGCGCGAAGTGAACACGGACACAGAAAGGAACAGACAGGACGAGCGCTACCAAGTACCAAGTACACGCTCAGTGAAAATGTAAGCACACAACCTGGAGTCATCAAAAAGAAAGTGGTGGAAACAGAGACAGTGAAATGGCTGCAAAGAATGGCGACAAAAGCGAGCATGGATATTTAGAAGAATACGAAGAAATGAATTGGAATGGAAAATTTGCACGTTACGACGTAGGGCTGTGCCTTGCTATTTGAGGCGCGAGCTGGTTGCTTAAGGACAAACACATACTGGAGCGAATATTAGCAACAAGTGGTGGCATGCGTACGCTGAAACAAACAAAAAGAACATTCACCGACCATTACGATGCTGCCTAGTGCGAAATTTGCGCGCAGCTCTACACGTGTTTTCAATTCGCGATATATTGGAGCATCGCACCGAACAGCGCACCCAGTGGCAGAGCCGCGACGCGCGGGACTATAAAAGACCGGCCCCCCACAGTTGCCACTTCCCGACAACTGCAGCTTATGTAACCTTAATATTTACCTGGAGACGCTCGCAGCGAACGCTATGCGTTAAGGCTCGGTTTCTGATCGCTTGTTTTGTTTCCCCCGCACGGCCGATGCCACCGCTGGTGCGCATGCGCGGACGTGAGCGCCATCTGGATGTGATTCAATGTGCCTTACTTCGCCTTCCTCCTCATGCTTCAGCTGCACCCTCCTCCTCCACTTTCCTCCTCGCGTTCTCTTCGCTCTCGCCGTCTTTCACCCGGCGCTGCGCTCCGCTTTCACTCTTTCATCATTCGCTGTGCTCGTTTGCTCAGTTACGCCGAGGTACGACGCCGAGGCACGCCTAAGTTCAACGTAGGAACGGGCGCCTAAGAGCTGCGATCTGAAATACGGAGACCACTCAAATCCGGAAACAGTGGCAACTTACAAACAGAGCCACTCTAACACGTTAGTAACATCATTGCTCCACGTGGTAAATAATTTTGCCAACCTAATATAATTACCTGGAAATTTTCCTGAACGTCAAGAAGCTGTCATAGTGTCTCTTTTCTCCAAAGGTGGTGATAGCAATGACTTGTACGAACACAGCCATTATCGATTCTCCCTGTCTTGCTGAAAGGTACAGAAAGATTATTACACATGCGAGTGACCTCTTCTTTGACATAGCACAACCTTCTGGCATCATTCAAATTTCGTTCCACCCACACACACACGCGCACACTCACACACGCAAAGACGTTCTACTGAGAGTGCGCATTTTGTGCATAAAGCTTTATTCCAGACTCCCTTGAAAGTGGCCATTAGGTGCTTGGAGTGTTTATTGATTGCCCGAAAGCTTTCTATTCGACCAATCAAAGCACAATTAATAAACTTTCGGATTATGGCTTTCAGGAAATTTTCAGAATCTTTTAAGCAGCTATCTACGATACCGCACACAACAAATGCACCTGAAAAAACTTTTAATTTCAGTTTAATAAAATAAATAAATATCGAATGCCGTAGGATAGCATCCGCGGACCTTCGCTCTTTAACGTATGCCTAAACCAACTAGTAAATATTGACAGACATAAAAGATTTATCGTATATGCTGACAATACTGGTTACATTTTTCAGATTCTCAACCGCCGGCACTGACTGCGCTGAAATCGAGCTGACGATGTACTTGAACATGCATATAAGTGCAGTTCGCTGGGCATAAATATTGCGAAAATAGAAGCTGTAATATTTCGTGCCAAAAACGAAACTACGACTGTTGACATAAACTTACTCTGAGCTGTTCTAGCATTGATGTTGTAGTTGTCATTAAGAGGCTTGGAGTTTAATTGCATGAATTCAAGTATTAGAAAGAACACGTTGAAGAGGTTTTGTCTAAATTATCACGGACAGTTGAAGCTTTATCGAGGCTGTGGTTTCTTCTCCCGTCGCACATAAAGCTTCTAGTCGATAACTCGTTCTTCTTTTCTGCTTTATCATAATGTAACCTCATATGGTGTACAGCTATCATTGCAAGCTTAAGACATTCACAGATGTGCAAGCAAGCAGTTTGAATAATCGTAAATGTCCCATATGGCTCCCACAATAACCAATTTTTGATTACTTCAGGTTGCTACCCACTTTTGACTCATAAATCCGTTCTCATGAGCCGCTAAAATGTAGGCGTTAAACATATAGACTTATTTATCCGACAATTTGCAAGTTTAAATGAGCTTTTTCTCACTTTCTTATCATGGAATTACTGCGTTTAAGGCATTGTCTACAGAGATTTCATTTGTGAGAAGACTAAGTGGATGCTGCCACTTGCTGCATCCTGTGGCCTGTATGTTTTAAACAGAGTGCAGGCCACTGTCACGCCTTTTGTGGTTTATCGCTTACAAGTCCGAGCATCGCTGTACCTTTCATTATGGATGTTGAAATAAATTAATGTTGACTGATTTTGACTTGGCTGACCAGACTTGATCTTGAGCGGAAAGCCGGGACAGTCGGGGTGACCAGTTAGGATATGAGTGACGTGGTATCGGAGTGCATCATTGCGGTGGTCACGTGGTTGAATCGGAGAGGCCTGCAAAAACAGCGCCCTCCAAACGCAGGCATCCCGTGAACGTAGCGCAGCAAACTGGTCAATGATCCCTCAAGGTTGGCAAGGTCGAGACGCTCGCCATGCAGTGAGCGAGAAAAGTTAGGGGAAGTGAGAAGTTTATATTTATTGTTAGAACATCAATGGTGAGTGTTATAGGCATTCTAACAGTGGTTTCAGCCTGGTGGTTTACATCATTGTTTTCTTTTTTTTTTTGCAGAATTCCATTGCGACTTTGTAGCGGCTACGGCCTTTCCTTAGTGCACTAGCTCATAAAAGAAAAAAAAAGATGAACAACACTTAATAATTGAGAAACAACTTACTCAAAACAGAGTGCACTCGGCCATGATTAGAACTTTCACTTCGGCAAAGAAGTGACTATATTCCACCTAATCTTTTTTTTTTGTTTTTGCTCGGAAATGCTTATACGCGAGGTAAACTTACTTGTATCGATTTGGTCGACTCGGTACCGTGACAAAGCACACGCAAACATTTCTTTCACATTGTTTGACGCCTCCGCACAATCAGTATAGTGAGTATACAGAGAGAATGAGAGAGAGAGAGAGAACACGAAGCCACGCACGGGGCTTGTATTGCTTTTACAGTGGACACTGGGAGGAGGGGCGGCACACACGTTTTCGCCCTTTATCGCGCAATGCAGCGTGCAAACACATCTGCGGCGCCAACGAGACGCCAGAGCGACCTCAAGCCCCACAAATTGTTTATTTATTTATTTATTTATTTATTTATTTATTTATTTATTTATTTATTTATTTATTTATTTATTATTTGTTTTTATTTATTTATTTATTTATTTATTTATTTATTTATTTATTTATTTATTCAGTTAGCTCACAGGCTCCAGAAGGAGTATTGCTTCAGCGGAGGACACAGGGAATTAGCAAAAAGAAAGGAGTACAATGAAATTATGCATTGTTAGCAAGCAAACATGCATGAAATAACAAATATCCAACAATATAAATAACGCGATAAATGAAACAAAACGACTGTGCGAAGTAGCAAAAAGGGAGTACCAAGAAATTATACGAATGGCTGGTGAAGATAAAAGAACAACTAACAACTAAACTAACAAACAAAACCAACAAAACAAACAAAACTATACAACTTCGCTAAAAGTGTTTAGTTAGGTGCGCAGTAAGGTTTAGCTGTGATGAATTATGGAAATGATATACATAAGCGTACCTTGAAGCATACAGGGTCAAAAATGTCAACATATGTCATTTGGTAGGTTATTCCAATGCTGAATGGTACGTCGTTACACCACGTGACAACTTGTAGAAGTAGAAGGTTCGGCGTTCGAATTCCGTGTTTTTCTTTGGGGTACTTACACTAAATTAAATTTCCATAGCTGGACACTCCCCAGGCAACACTTGTAGAGATGCGCGTTCCATTCCTTTGTAGGTACCTCGAAAAGGACATGTTTCAGAACGTGGAAGTTATGGACGACCTGGACGCGTTGAAGCAGCACCACCGGGTCAACCACTACGGCATCCTGAACATCATCGCAGATTCCGCACATCTCGAAAAGCTCGCAACCGTGACCGCGACTGATACACTCAAGGTAACGGATTGGCACGTCGTTTCGGTGATCGTCACTTCGAGTAAATAAAGCTAGCAGGCAAGTTCCAAAGGGAGCTTTCCTGCCAGGTTTGGCTTTACTGCCTGGCTGTGTCTTTTGTCGGATAGGCTCAGTGGGAAAGACGGTTGAGCAGGAGCTGTCAGTCAACAAAGAAGACAGATGATACTTGTTCGCAGTCTTGAAATATTGACAACCCAATCTTCATTAAAGCCGTTCCTATCGAGAAGGTGCATCTGAAATTTCCGTTGCTTCAAATTCAACGACGTACTTTGAAACGTAGCCCGCATATCACTCGCCTCTTTGAAGCGTTGCCCTCATACAATATGGTTTTCGGGCACTTTCTTAGGTAACATATTACGAAGCCATTATTCGACCCATACTCATCTGACTTGTAGTACTTGCTCGGTATAGTGTCATCACCATTTTCGCTAAAGTTGGTCATCCCACTCCCAGGGCAGTGAGCGAAGTTGGGTGCAGTTCGTAAAACACAGTTATGAAGCTTATGATCACTGGCGTACGCAATTTACTGCTAAGGCTTTAGTACATCCGCACACTTCCAACTTCGCCTTGGCACTGATCATGAGTTTCTCCTAATGTTAAGCAAATGTAAGATGTTTTCTTTACTGCACCGAGGACACCGGAAAAACGTACTGGGAACCTCTATAAAGCATGAAAATACCCAAAACAAACAAAAAAGGCTTCAGTAATTGTTTTCAAAGTCCCTAAATAGGCTGCTAGCATTTTACGAAATTTTCTCAGATGCTCTAAAAGATCCCTGCCCCCCCCCCCCTCTTCCCTTCCTTCACTTTGGCCGTATGTGAACTAGTCAGTCAAAGCTATTTTTGGACGCCGAAAAACATTCCGGGAAACGGCCGTATAATATCCTGGAAGGCTTGAATAAGAACCAATTTTACTCAAAGGCTATAAATTCATCCCTACGCATTTACCTTAAAACACTGAGTTGCCGTAAGGGTCTTGAACTTGGTGTAAAGTGTAGTCATGACAAGGAAGTGGGCTGAATTTCGTGCCGCTCGTAAACCGAACGCATAATCGTAAAGCGCCGGAAAACTCACGCATCTAATACATTGCAAATACGGCAACTAGGCCACATATTTGGAACTTAGCCTATATTGTGCAAACTGGGAAGCAAGTGCCATATTGAAATGCGAAACATCACGTCTGCCCCCTCCTCTCCTCCCCGCTGCTTTATGTGCGAACACGATTGTAAACTGAGCTAAAGAGACGAAAAATTGTCATGTCTGTTACCAGTGCGTTGCTAAATGAAATTTTAAAGGTCGACTATTATCTCGACTTGTGCTAAGAAAAACGAAAAGCAAGTCTGCAGCTTTTTTGAGCACACGACGAAAACAAAGAAAAGGCCGAGGCAAACGAGTGAGCTCGTGTGCCTCAGCCTCTTCATTGTTCTCGTCTTTTGCGCAAAAAGCTGCATTCATGCCCTACCAACATGCCCAGTCAGTCACCTTAAAAAAAAAACCAAGTAGTTCGATCAGGCAGAGAAAGTAGACTATAGTTACATGTATTTGTGACTATCTTGAAAATTCTTGCTACTGTTCTTTCTTCTGCTTGGCAATATTGTGCCTGAAATAAAGAAACGGGTATTCCGACCTTGCTATTATTGACAGGTAATGCGGAGGCTGCTGGGCTCAAACAGAGAACTCAACAAAGTCTTCGTGGGCGTTGGCTCCTACTTCTACAATGACAAAAATGCATGGTCGATCCTGGAGAACACTGCGCAGAACCTCGCATTGTGAGTACGCAACTTCCGGTCAACACATGCAGCCAGAGCTTTTGGAGTCTGTCGCTGCAGAGATACCCGGGAAAGCCGGATACCTTATTTTACAAGCTTCGATCCGCCCGTGCTGCACTAGGCACTGCAGAACGCATGTTCATCGCGTAACTTTTTTGTGTAGTTGCCCAACTCTGTTTCGGCAAGTTCCTTCCCACGATGCTATGAATCGTTTAGACGCCAAGAGCGTACCTGACTGGATAGCAACGAAGATTAGGAGAATACATGCGAGAATATAACTACGATCACTGTTGCGCGAATTAGCTTCCGAAACTTGTTAGCGTCGAATGTGTCAGACGGTGGCGTTTTAATGAATGCGCCCCCTTCCGTCGGCGTTTATTTCTTTTCGTCGGAACTTCTTCCGCCTTCGGCGTCACTCTAAACGCAAGCAGAGCAGAAAATTAAATTTAGACGTAATCGGTGAGTTTCTTTTTGTAATTTTTATAACAACCTTGTCAATAATAGTGAATGGCCAAGGGAGACCTCAGCCCGGAGGTGACGTTTTTCTTCGGGAGCACTTGCCGTCGCTGGGACCCTGGCAAAGACGCATTCCCTTATCTCTCGTAAACGAAGTATTGTTCACTTGAAAGCACCAGTTGCGCAAACAAAGGCGGCTCGGATTAGAGTCGTCAGATGATGCAAATTTCTTCTAGGAAACGTTCCTTCAAGACTAAGGTTCATCTTGTTCAACCGCTGTTGCTATATTCAAAGCTACATCTTCCTATGGAACGCGATCTTGGGATTTACAAAAAGGTGATTCTGTTCAGTCTATCTCTCAATCCCGAATACGATTGAACTAATAGGCGTTTGAGGCTACTTAGCTGATAAATCAGACCCGCCATTGTGGCGCAGTTTATTTCGCGTTGGACTTCTTAAGCCCATGAAAGCGGGATATAATTTCGGCCGCGATGGTCACCAATCGGTGGGGGCAAAATGACAAAAAAGAAAGAAAATACCCCCGTGTATCATGCATCGGGTGCACGATAAATACATGCATATAATAAAAAAATTCCGGATCCCCTTCCACGGCGTCCTTCATAATCGTGCCGTTGTTGTGAGACATGAAACCCCAGAATTTAAATATTGTCAAATCTTCATCCGAAAAGCCGGAAACATTCGACCCGGACAAATTGCTTCGCACCAGGAAGAATCACGAATACTGTGTATTACGAAGACATTGGAAATGCCGGTTTCATCAGAATGATGTTATCTGAATACTGGCACATTGCGTTTTTATAGTCAAAAATAATTCCGCAAGATTTCTCACGCTGCATTTGAGAGGTGTCTGCGTCAGCACACGTAAACATCTCTGAGGGTTGAATTTCCACTGCAGACCATCCAAGATTTTCAGATTTCTGTCACGCACGTACGAAGAAATCATTACGAAATTCAGTAACACAGGGGATGCGTTCTGGGGTACGAAGATCCTGTTACCTGTGCTCGATGTTTTGCGCCACAAGAGCTTTCTACGTGATAGTATTATCAAGGTCTAAACAGCTTAAGGTGATTTAAGGAGGTATGTCTTCAGCGGAGCAACTGGTTCGCATGAATGTGACGGAACGGACAAGTAGGAACACAGCTGAGTCATGTGACCTAGTAACGCTGATTACACGAGGAGAGCTGTTGGTTGGAGGCGGTGTGGGGCGGGTGCTTTGAATGGCTCAATGTGAACCAACTACCTTTGGAGTTAAGTCGAACTGATTTAGGACACAGGAAATTAATATAAGTTAATTAGGCCGTTGAACCCACGATCCTTGGTGGGAGTTGAACCCACTTGGAGATTTGGGCGAACTAGCGATTTCTACAAGTTGCATTCCCATTGACATATCGAAGGTCGAGAGTTGGGGCTAATTAAGGCGAAGTTGATTGAGGTACTCGAATCCATGACCCAACATGGAGGTATGGGTGAACCAGTAATACCTCCAAGTTGGATTTCAATTGACATTGTGAGGGATGATAGCCGAACTGTTGGGGTTAACTAAGCCGAAGTGAATTAAGGCACAGTTAATTAACATAGGGTTAATTAGGGCACTCGTGCGTACGACATTGTCGGAGGTGAACGCGCGGCCTTTGGTGTTAATTAGGAAGAAGTGAATTAGGGCACAGTTAAATAGGGTAGATGTAAATGAGGCACTAAAATCCACGAACATTGCTGGGAAAAAAACAAGTGATAAGAAGTAACAACACGATAGAATGAAAATGTCGAGTGACGTAATGGATATCTCGTGAGTGGGCACGCTTCGCCGTCATCCTCCTTAGCGTATAGTAAATTAACCGTCAACTCCTCAATTCACGGCTAGACTGGGCAGCGAGACAAGGCCAATCCGTAGACAAAGAGGCAAAGAAGCCGGCAAACACAGCGCTGCTTATATATACAGCGCTGCTCATATGTATATATATATATATATATATATATATATATATATATATATATATATATATATATATGGGCCGACATAAGATCAGAACTACACACAACATTACGTTGCGCGTGTCCACAGTGAGATCAAAACATGCAAGCCACAGTTTATGGCGATTATTCAGGGAACCGAATTTCGTTTTCTGATAGCGACATTGACCGCAGGCTCACGCACCCTCATTTTCTTATGATTTCAGAGATCTACATATTTTATCCTGCCATTATGTTTTTTTGTGTTACCGGAATTCAGCCGTGTTCTCGACAATGCATGCATAAATGACGCGGGACTCGGTTGTAATATGACCAGAGCAATAATTGAGGCGTGTGTGATTGCAAGGACGGAGACCACGCGAGCATGCTCATGGCATCACGGTAAAAAAAAGAAAACATGAACTCTCGGTTTCTTGAAATACGGCTGTTTACATTTACATTGTATGTTTTACATACTGTGCACACGGGCACAGTTCTCATATACGTAGCCCTAAAAGCATGCTATTCTTGTTTGTATTTCTGTTCATCGGGTGTGTATATATATATGGGGTGCCTCTGAAGACAAGATATTTGTAGTTGAAAGTATCACAGTAGTTGCGTGGTCACCTTCCTTGCTGACTGCGTCTATAGTCGCACTCTGTATTCTATAGTCATGCTCATTTTATGACGCGTGCTTTATTCAGAATAGCCTTTAGGAATAAACTGTCTCGGGTTTACATTTCCAACGACGCTGAAAATAGGAAAGATACTAGCCTTCGCGTTCTCAAACCATACTCCACTAGACGTCTTCCTCCTCTCATCGATGGATAGATGAAGGGATGTGATGAGCTTCCTCTTTAGAATTGGGCGCTGGGTGTCCCTATCTATGTTATAAAAAAGAAAAAAAGGAAAAAAGAACCACCATAAATTCCTGTAACCAAAGTTTCTGAACACCTATTGTGATTTTTTTTATGCGTCTGTTTGTCGTTTCGCTACTTTTCTTCCACCAATTTTCTAATCGCCACTTACTAATTTCTACTGAGGATAAGTTTACTTTCCCCATGCTCTCGCTGAACCCTAGGGCTTCAACGATGACAGTGGGGCATGTATCAACCGCTGGGCAGATATTTTTACATTGTAATAAAAAATGCTCCACCGTTTCCCTAGCTTTACCGCAGCAAGCACATGCTTCTTCTTCCTTCTTATATCTCGCTTTATAAGTGCGTTTTCTAAGGCCTCCTGATCTCGTTTCGAAAAGTAATGAGCTTCCCTATGAGTTATCATAAAATTGTTTCTTTCCTGATATCGTTTATTCCTATGAAGTAGCTACTCGTGGCAGGTTTCTTTTTTCTATTGCCGCCACATATGAAATTACCTAAGCTTGTCTGACCTTTCGTTTGACGTTCTTTGTTGTTGTGTTGCTCACCTACAGGCCCTAGACATGCTGGTAAGCTTCCTAGATCTTTTCCTCCACTGTGAATCAATGTTTTTCTTCCACATTCCTCAGTCGTTTTTGATAAATAATTTTGCTTGGAGCGTTCCTCATTTCAAAAATTGTCCAGCCATACCACTCTGTAAACCTTCATTTGTAGTCTTCCCGTGAGCGCCCAATGCGAGGTGGCCTACTAACCTTTGGTTGCCATCGAGTCCTGATTGTAACCCCGATTTCAAGCAAACAGCCGCATTTACAAATGTAAGTCCTAGAACCATCACACAATTTCCACATAGCCGGGAGCACCTCTTACGTATTGCATCCACAACACCGCCACCCCTCGGCTGAAAAATACGATACTGTTCTCAAGTGTTGCCGTCCAACGGCAGGAATGGAGAGCAGTGACCCCCTTTTGTCGAAAGGAGGCGCTGCCATTCTCCTTCTCCATTCGGGGTGGAGTTGTGTCGAGGAACCTTCTAGAATACAAGGGTAAGTTCAGAAGAGTGAGCTAAAGCAACGCTTTTAAAGTCTGGGATTACAAGGCTGCGCAGATCTTTCGTTGGTTCGTTTCGGAGAGATATTTTTTTGCTCACTCGGTGTACCTCGTGTCATTTGCATAAATTTTGTTTCCCGCAGGCTTGATGTGGACATCGTGGTGATACTGGCCACAATTGTGACGATGCCGAGCAACCTACGATGCAGAACGCTGCCTGTCAACGCTTTAAAGAGCCGGGACAGGCATACACCCACTCTGGCAAGTATATCCGCATGTTTACAGGGTGCATTAAGAAAGCGGGGGGAAAAGGTATATTTCTAAAATTTTCGAAATACTTGCGCCTTGAAGAGATCAGTCAGAACTGAAACGGGTAAATAACAAACTATGCGCTTTTTGTTAAGTCATTATGAAGGGCTTGTATAAGCCTAGAATGTAGGTAGGGAAAAAAAAGACAGAACAAAGATTCACCGATGAGGAGACAGTGATGATACTCCCTAATGCGAAATCTGAGCCCAGCTCTGCATGTTTTCATTTCGTTATATATGGCTGGCGCGGAGAATCTCCCTCGTGCGGCTCCTGTCAGACGGAGTGAAGCGTTGCAAAACAAGACACACTCAAGCACAACGATAGCCGCGATCACAGTCGGCGATCGTCGAAAATGTGATCTATGGGTCAAGCGCGTTGGCTTCTGTACATGAATCGTCGAAGGTTTCAGTGTAATCAGTGGTGCGTGCGTGGCTTAAAGAAAATACCACACCATTCGCGTCGCCCGTACAATCAGTTTACGAATACTCTGGCGCCATCTCGTAGTCTCCCGCGGCACTCTGCTTTTGTCCTCGGCATTTCGCCATGCTCTTCACTTCCGCTTTCTTTCTCGCGCTCTCTTGACTATCGCCGTCTTCCATCACCCCCTGTGCTGAGCGTTCACTCTTTCATCCTTCACCGTGCTAGTACGCTCGGTTACGCCGAGGCAGGACGAGGTGCACTGAAGGACGCCGAGGCACCCCGACCTTCAACGATGCTTCCAAAGAGTTGGGTCGCCTGCTAACCTCGCCGCCGATACTGCGTCACTTCGACCCTACAGCTCCGACTGAAGTGCACATCGATGCCAGCGGTGCTGGACTCGGCACTGTGCTCGCGCTGCGCAAATTTGGTTTCAACGAGTACGTCGTTGAATATGCAAGCAGCACCCTCACTAAAGCAGAGACCAGTTAGCCCGTTAAGAAAAGAAAAGTTTTGTGATAATCTGGACACTTGGTAAATTAAGACGCTACCGTGCCTTCGACGTTGTTACAGACCACCGTGCGCTTTGTTGGCTGTTCACGTTGAAGGATTCCGCCGGCCAGTTAGCTCCCTAAGCTTTGCGGTTGCAATGCTTCAACGTGCCCGTTGTCTACAAGTCTGGGCGCCGTCACACCAATGTCGACGTGCATTCCCGTTTGCCCATGTCAATCGAAATGCTGCCTGCTTGCCTGCCGTTGATAAATTACATTCGTTCCCAGCAGACTGCCACACGGCTTGGGAGTAACGCAGGTATGCCAGGATTAGCGGTCTTATGCGCTTTATTTCAAACCCGTCGACATCTCCTCCAGCTTCTCGAGCTTTTCATCGTCAAGCTTTTCACTTCGAAGTGTGGGATGACCTTCTCTATCACCGGAACTACCTCTCTGACGGCCCCAAATAGTTGCTGGTTCTATCTCGATATCTTCGTGGCGAAATATGAGATGCATTCCACGCTTATCCACAGTGTGCACATGCGGGTGTCTTCAAAACGTACAGCCGGCATCGTTCCAGGTTTTATTCAGGAGGCATGTACACCTCAAGGTTCCTGCTCAGCATGTCTCTGGTCCACTTCAGTCAATCCCGTGCCATGCCAGACCCTCGATCGCATTGGCATCGGCCTGTACGGAACCCTTCCGAGCACGGTTTCCGAAAACCGCTGGATAGTCGCCATTGGCCATTGACTATGGATAGCCTTCGCCATTCACAGGATTGCAGCCACAGCTCATGACATAGCATCCTTCATCGTGAGAAATTTTATTCTCTGTGTGGAGGATTTCCCTGGGTGGGGAGGGGTTCCTCAGGACTCAAAAAAGGTATTTCCTTCTCCTCCTCCTCTTCTGTCGCGGCGAACCTTGCCAACGCCTGAGGGATAGAGAACGTGTGTTCCTCTTGAAGGTCGTAAACGGGCGCCTTCCTGAATGTGGCATCGTTTTTTGAACCGGCATGCGTACCATCCTCATACTAATGGTTTGGATGAAGTGTTCTGAAATACGTCGCCTCTGATAACATTGATTTCGACCTTATTTTGCCGTTCATAAGATACGCCTACACCACTGCACCACAGAGGACCACAGGTTTTTCACCATTCTTCCTCTTGTATGGCCGGGAGCCTTCGACAACGCTCGCCACCAGTTTCCCGTACCTACGCTAATCATAAGAGTGGACGCTTAACCGTGAAGCTGTCCACCATGCCGAAAGAATTCCGTCAGCTCGCCCATTCTTTTACTACACCGTCGACCAATGGAAACAACAATCTTGACGCGACTATGGCCACCGGCATTGTCACTTACTTCGGGATCGCTTCTATGGATTTGGTTCGCAGCTGTTCCTGCTGGCCTCTCACCCAAGGTTGTCTCAATATATCACAAACCCGACCATGTTGTAGCGCCGACATTGCCTGTGAATTATATCGTCCAGCCAGTCATGCCACCTACGGGCCAGTGCTGTCGTGGTCGTAAAAGCGTCCACGTACAGCTCCTAAAGCCGTATTACGACCCACTCATACTATGTTCACCAGGAGTCGCCAGGATGGCTCCTTTTGCAATGGAGGCGATTGTAGTTAAGAAGAATGCTCCAGGCTGCAGCCGCATCGCCAGTTCTTCGGCGAGGAGAATGTACCGTGCTTCGACCGGAAAAACCCTGTGCGCGATCAACCTATCGCTTACCAGGGACGACGGTGCCTCCATTCCGTGTGCCACCGTCAAAGATGCTGGCGCACTGTGAATGCGATGCCTAATGTCATGGCGCCTCACTTCGTCACGGTCCGCGCGCGCGGTCCTTTCGCTCCAAGCACGATTGAGAGCGCTGCAATACGACAACGCATGAGCACAGTCGCGGGGTTTTATTTACTTCGCGGGCTTCCCTTAAACGCCCCGATAAATTACCACACAGCAGGTTCGTCACCATCAAAAATATGGAAACTTTGTAAGCGTAACTAGCCGCACTTGGACCTAAAATAATATTGAAATATTTGCATAATTGATCCTATTTATTACACTAATTAAGCGGATTATTAAATAAATGCTCCAAGGAGAGCATGTGTTGGCAAAGCATAAGTCATTGGTTTCATTCAGCTTCAGTTCACCACGTTCTTTTTTTTTTTAATCTGTGGTTCAAGTTACGTAAAGCACTCTGTAAATGAGATTATAAGATACGGACGATACGAGTCGCGATAGTAATTATTAGGCAGATTTCCCGTTGCGTAGAGAGGGCATGTCTTTGAACGTGCGTTATGAAATCAACAGGACAAGGCCTACCGTATGGCGAAGTCACGATTCTCGAGGTCGGATCTCGTCGTGGCCTTCGCACTGCAGATGGGCGTCGCCGTTTACAGCTTCAATAAACGACCCTATAACGCCACGAGTGGGCTGTCCCAACCATGCACTGGCTTCGGCATCTCGGACTACTCTCAGGCAAGTTCCAGTTTTCCAGCGTCTGAGTATTGACTCTTTTTTTCTTCCTGTTCCTATAGCAATATACGGTGCCTGAATCCATATGGATACGTGGTTAAAACTTCAGATGCAGTTGAACATGGCTATGACGAACAGGTTTATGCACTGATAGCACGCCCATAACCTAAACGAACCTTTGTTACGATTTCTTTATATGGGCGTCTCTCATCTTAAGTGGTAAAACAAAGTGCGCTAATAATCCATTTGTTGCTGCGATGAATCCTCTGCATAGGAGGCAGTGATGTTTTGCCTGTGCCTTGAAACTAGTTTACAGTGTCACTAATGTGAGCCTTCGCATTATTAATCGCCTTCAGTGCCTGTGTTCCTGGTGTCGCTGGTGTCGACCTGCTCAGAGAGCGACACGCCTTGCCGTTACCTTGTTGTCCTCTCGGAAGAGCTGTTGCGATCGCAACAATTCTCCCTCTGCGAACACAACCTTTCCACTTGAAGCTCTCAGCTGTCTCATCACGAGGCCGAGGGATATGTATGACGCATGTCTTGGGAAGAACTTTGATGAGAGGTGTACGGGGGCTCAGAGGAGTACAACACACAGCCACATACAATTAGGACGTCACACCTCTTGCCTCCCTAGTCGCACATTACTCTTGAGGATTGACCAAGAACGGGCACACATTCGGTGCCGCATACCAGTGCCAAAAGTTGTTGGTCTCGGGCACCGACCCAATGTCACGTACTCAGTGATCCATGTTGGCTATTCGGCAAAAGCCAGCCCCAAGGTGTCCATTCGAGTGCACACAAAGCGGCCCGATGTTCCTGGCAATACAGCCGACAGCACATATCAAGCGGTTCGTTTTTATTTTCTACCATTTCTGCTACGGCGGCGCTATCCCTCCGGTCACTACATGGGCAGCTCTTGTACACATGCACAAATACGCATAAAAGCAAACGCTGTTTAGTGTGTCGACAGTCATGTTAGGCTGCGAAGACGAATATACAGGGTTCTTTTTCAGTGAAGATTTACGATGGTGCCCCTCCCATTGTATTTATTTACTTTTGCCAAAGCACCTCCTATCTCTGTAATTGAACTTAGACTACTCAGCAGACTCTTCACGGAAAATTAAAGATAATTAGCAGTAACAGTGGTTTACTGTGGGAAATCACGCTTATTTCTGCTGCACAATAGGGAGCGCGGGCAAGCTCCGGGGAATGGGAAGAAGGAAATAAAGATGAAAGAAAGGGTAGAGAAGGAGAAGCATCAGGAATCTCCTCCGTTCATGGTGGAGGCCGAGGATGAAGGCAGTGGCCGCAGAGATAGGGGCGCCTATCGGTAGGAGGCCATGCAGTTCTCCTCCACAAACTCCAAGAGGCTGTGGAGAGCTTCCAGGTGGAGAGGCGACGGGAACAGGTGTTCGTTTTGTGTTGCAGCAGGTGCGCCCTGTTGACTGTAGACAGTGATGACGCTTTAGCGTTCCTGTGCCAGCGCTTCGCAAGCACAGAGAAGGAAGGTGCTCAAGGGTCTCGGGATCGTCGCAAGTTCAGTAGCCTATATAAGGAAGAGGCGTTGTTTATTGTGAATCCTCCTAAAGTATGCGCGACTGTTGACTCACGCAGTTTTGTGTGACCTTTATAGGGTCGCGAGTAATACCACAGCCGCTGTCGGTTGGTCGACCAGTTGCCAACTTTTTGCGAACTGGTCAGTGGTAACTCCTAAAAAACACCGAGTGGAAATACTACAACGCGCTGCCCTCAACTTATCTGTCTGCTGTGAATTCCTATAGAGAGGCGTTGATATGAATGCACCAAAGGGATGTTGGGCCCCTTTGCGAGGATCTATTCGTGGACTCAGTGTGACCAACATAAAGAAGGGGCCTTGCTGAAGACTAGCTTCTGTGTTTGAAACGTTGGATTTAGCGACATTCTGTGTTCGACACCTTTTGATCACAATTACGCAGTGTACCGAAAATAGGAGCCTGCTGAAGGCAGACGAAATTCAACAGAAAGAGAACCGAATTTAGGTAACAATATCTTCCTTGGTGAGTTACCCCCATTTGTTCGAAAGGTGTATGTCAGTTTCTTATTCTGGCCTTGTTCTTGCGCTGATTCCGGAGATGGCACAGTCTAAAATTGTTGGCCGATTGCGAACGTAGTGCAGTCTAATGTCCGACGCTCCTTCTATTCCACTCACGCCATGGGTGACACTATAAAAGACTGGTCCGACCAGATCAAACTGAACAGCGACATAAATGGCGTTTTTCAGCAATGTCATGATTGAAACATGATCGTTGAGAAAAAAAAAACAGTTCCTATGTCCGTTACAAAGGAAAAATTCCGCTCAAGTTCACTTATGGTTCAGATAACACCACACTGCGAACTCCAATAAATAAATAAATACCAATATCTGGGTATTATCCCATTCGACTTAAGCTGGGCAACACACGTTCAGCATGTAGCAAAAAAGCCATGAACAAGCTCTTTTTTCTTCAACGTGCCTTGCATAGCTCGCCTCCCGGAATAAATCTACTCACTTACGTTTCGCTTATACGTCCGATATTGGAATATGCTAATATTCCAAGGTCTCTTCATACACCTACCACCGTAGCCACACTCGAAAGGGTGCAGCGAAAAGCTGCGTGAATTATCTATAGCATATACAATCACACATATTTACAGACTGACTGAAGCTATGGGTGACGCTATAAAAGATTATAAAGGGTCTATAAAGGGGGTTGCACTTCGCGCAGAGTTTTACCCTCTACTTAGCCGACCGCAGATACACTGCTGAATGTTCTTATGCTTGGTTCTGCACAATTATTTATGATTAACTCCGAAGACTTCATCAATATAAGCCATTCCAGAATCACCCATCACAAACACCCTCTCACTCTTTAGGAATTATTTCGCAAGAATAACAGTTTCTTTTCTTTTTCCCCCATGCAGTATGCGAACGGAATGCACTAGACGCCACAACTGCAACGTAGCAGACAGCCCTGAAGTGTCTAGAGCTTGCCGAGCTGAGTATAATGCTACCAGACCAGCGCTATTTGTGATGAGAGTATAGTGCCTGTTTATACTACCTGTATAAGTTGTATTGACAAATTTGCTGTTTGTTTGATTTTCTTGATTGTATCATGCATGTTTGTACCTTTAACTTGACGTGCTTGATGCTTAGATGCTGGACCTGCGTAGACATGCTTGCTTTCTACCCGTTGTTATATTTGTGATCGTAGGGAGAACTTTGCTCTCATCGAGAACTAGGAGTGCAGGATTTATTTACAGTATTTATATTTCGACAGGAGGTACATTTCAACAGTCTAGCATGACTCCCAAATGGAGCCCGAAAGACGAAGCATGCAGCACAGAGCACTTGAGCACAAAGCTCCAGGCGCCAAGCATACTGCTAGCAGCCGACAAACTGCTGCTTAAAAAGCCTCTGTCCTCCCTAGATCCCTAGGGGAGGGAAAACTGCTGTCCACAGTCGTTGAGGCGCAGTCGACGCGCCTTTGAGCAAGAGGGCTCACACACTCAGACACGCACTTAGGATTCCCAGAACACACCGAGTTGAGCGGGTCCTCGTAACCAGATTGTTACGCTTGACCCCAGCAGGCGCCTCTTTATTCCAGAGCTGACTTCTCCGGTAGCTGCCACGAGTTTCAGCATACTGTGACAAATCCTGGGGCCCGAGAAAAAACGCATCGCCAAATACGCTTTTCCGAGAAGCTATCTTGCGGCAAATAGACCATGAAGGCGACGGCGAATCAACCAACAATACCCGGTCCGCCGAACGGCTAGCCTGGCCGACGCCGCTGTGCTGTACGAAGAGGCTCATGGTTAATTATCTTTGCCGTGGTCTCTAGTTCTCCGAAGGAAGTGCATGGTCGGTTAACGTTGCTGGCGTCGCCAGTTCTCCGAAAATCGCCACCACCGCAGAACGATCAAAACTAGTGCAGCTGGCCGGGAAAGGTTCTGCAGATTAGCACCCCTGCAGGCCGATCGCAACATAAATAGTAATAATAAATAATAGTAATAGTAAATAGTAACGTAAATAGTATAGCTGCTAGCCATTCCAAAACTGCTATATCTTGAATTCTTGAAGATATAAACTATATATATATTTAGCGCCGGACTCCGTGAACCCGCCTTCACTACATGGAGGAGCGATACATCCAGCTCGCGCCGAGGAAATTTAACCAAATCGGGGGTACACTGCGGAACAGGATGGCCAATCGATCGCTCACTTCTCGCCTTTGCTTTTGCCATGCCGCGTCCGAAGCAATCGCTGACCGAAGCCGACTTTGACGAGCGGAAAAAGAAACGTGGAGAGAGTGCCTGACGTCGAGGTGTGTGTGTGTGTGTGGGGGGGGGGGGGTTCTATACGAATGCAATTAGAAAAGTTAGGAGGTGGTACAACACCCAGCTGATATCCGCCAAGCGTTGTCGTCCCAGCGCGGCTCTTTCAATAAATTGCACGGTTCATGCACGTACCTTGGTCCTCTATCGCTTTCAATTGCGAAGCTTTGTTTCCGAACCCTCGAAACCGGCCGTGGCTTCTGCTGTTGCCTTAGCGAATAACTGCCACTGTGAAAATTATGAATCAGAATAAATTACAAGCCTGGTGTCGAACTCTAACACCCACCTAACCTGCAACGCCAACTATCGCAGTGAGCTCTCGTTGTCGTAGGCAGGTTCTGGCGATACGACGGGCACATTTTTTATTAATCACAGCGACGTTCGAAATTAAGACACTAGGTTGTGTTGGATGCTCACCTTTCACGGTAGCTAGTAGAGCTCGGACAGCAGTGACAGCGCGAACGAGAAAAAAAAAAGCACAGCTGACAGTTTCTAAATGATCGTTGCTTGAATGCTCCAGGCGTGCCAGGTGCCACAGACGGACCTCGACATTGAGAAGACAGCCGTCGGCCAAGAATCCGAGGCGCAGTCCCAGCGACACAAGAAGCATAAGCTGTTGGCGTTTGACACGCTCAAGCACCTTCTTGACAAGGTGACTTGCTTGGGCCTTCACTCTTCATGCACAAAAAACAACGCTTAATTCCCGCGATAATAAATCTAATCTTAGCAAAGCTAATCACAGCGTCAATCGCAATCAATTCAAGAAAACTAATTTTAATGCCCGCGGAGGACATTATAACTAGTTTTCTTGACAAATTTATTTTTTAATAACTTCTTGTAGTGTTCACTTCAGGTAATTTTGTTGTTTTTCGGTAAGACGCGTAGTCCTACTCTCTGCTTTAATTTCGAATTAGCGACATTAGGACGGAAGCCTTAGATGGCTCTTGCGACAAAAGATACATGTGCGGCGTCATTGCACCAAAGTTCATGTAACCAAAACTCACAGTGAGCCGAAAACACTTGGAGATATGGGCCGTCGGCCATATCTAAGTTGGATTCCAGTTGGCATCGCGAAGGTCGAGAGTCGAACCCACTACCTTTGGTGTTAATTGAAGCACGGTCGATTAAGATAAAGTTGCCTAAGGCACAAGAACCCACGACCTTTGGTGAGAGTCAAACCCACTTGGAGATATGGGCCATCGGCCAAATCTCCTCGTTGCATACAAACTGACATCGCGAAGGTAGAGAGGCAAACGCCTGACCCTTGATAAGAGTGGCCCTTGACCCTTGATAAGATATGGGTGAACCGGCCATATCTCCAAATGGGTCTGCTCAATATAACGCTTGCGCTTACGTTGGTCGACACCAGAGCCAGGCCGAAGACGCCCACTTGCGTCTCCCGGCCAATCTTTCGGCAAACAGATGTGCAACCACTCCGAAAGTGCGTCTCCGCCAGCCTCTTTAACGTCACGCTGCTTTGCAGTGACGTTTTCACGATGGCTATCGCGACAAATTCGAACAAACGAGCCACATTTATTTTGTGGACTTTGAGATGTATTACCCTTTCGCCGTCCGCTGTTAGTCACACTTTGCAAAAGCGTTCTTCGTAAGCATGCAAAGCTTATGCTGCATTCAATTTGACGTCTAGATTAGGTGTCCACGCTTTTTTAAGGAAGCGATGAACCTGTCTTTTCGTTTTGGCTTCCCAGGCCGCGAACATCATGCAGAGATCCGACGTACGGACCAACTTCACGTGGTTGTTGCTCAACGCTGACCTGACAGACTTAAGGAAGCACTGTCTCGGACAACCCTTCGAGCGCGTAAAGCGATTCAGAGACTTTTACTACCGGCAAGCACAGATGCCGAAGGGTTAGCCACATACCCTGCTGCTGTGTGGTAATTGCCCAACGACGTACAGGTGTCGCACTGTTTTGCGAGCCGTCCTGTAATGTGTCTGTGGGCGGGATTTTTCGTTAGCCCTACGTGACCAGGTAGAAAAAAAAGCCTATATTTTTATTTAGCGTATGTTAGCGGTACTGCATGCGATAAACACATTGTGGTCAAACGGTTTTTGACTTTTCCCTTTGCTCTTGTAAAGTGTCTTTGCGTGAGTTGTCTCGGATGGTGGGTCACCTTCGCTAATGGCCGCGAGATCAGGCTTATACATGGCAGCACCATCGTCGCATTAATGTGCATGGGTGGTCATTGGTGTGCATTGAAATGTACCCCAGTCAAAAATTCCAACAAGACCATATCTGTTTGCTATGCGGAAATTTGGCATATCGGCTTGTCGGCCGGTTGGTTTATCGGCCTGTTGGAGCTCATGCCTAAGCCTATTAGGCCTGCACATTCACAGCCCTGCAATATTTTGCATAAAATAAGTTTTGTCTGAATACCTGAAATTATTTTTATTTACTAGAAGTACCACAGTCGGCAAGAAAGCTTGCGTCACAAACAATCACTTCCTTTACACGTCGCCCGGCTTCTTTCAAGGTGCTTTCAAACATTCTTCATGTTTTTTTCTGGTTTTCGTCGCGCACATTGCTGCCCGTGTGCCATTGCCCAAGAGAGCTGCAAATAAAAAGCAAGAAGGAAATTCAAAAACATGTTTATAAATGCAGTTGGAATGTATATGTATACAGTGAAGTGGTCCATAATTATGCATAAGGCTTGGGTGCTCTAACAGGTGTTTATACAATTTTAGTCCATGTGAGTGCAAAGCAAATTTAAGTGGCATGTTGGTGAAGAATACAATGCACCTGTGAATACAACCAGTGTTATAGGGGTTGAATGAGGCAAGCTGGCTTTCTGCAGTACTTGTTTGGGGGCGCCCAACCAGTCCTAAGAGGAACAGATGTGACCATCCACATTGATGCGCCGTCCCACAGACATGTATGAGCCATTCAGTGAGCAAGCAACAAGCAGCAGCCACCATCGGCAAGAGAGGTGCAGGCAGGTTCACTAAAAAAGCTTCACTTGAAAGAATTATGTGGACCTCGTACACGTCTGTGGGAATCGATGTGACTGCTCATTTGTGCTAAATATCAACACAGTCTTCGTTATTTTTTTTTGTGGTTACAATCTGTCATCAAGCAGCTTTAAATGGTGCTGACTCTACCCTTAATGTCTACACTGGAGCACGAAAAGTGGCAGACAATGACCCTTGCGTGCTAACCCGTGGTCACTGAAGTGCTTGAAAGAATATCTCTGCTCATGTTGCCAGAGAATGTAGATTTCGTAGCGATAGATTGGTAGCGATACCATGACATGGACAAAATATCGATTGGTCAGGTAACATGCAAGTGCATGTGCATGCAACAACGTATTGACAAGCCTTTTTGGCTACGTCTGGAATGTAACTTCCTGGCAAATTCAATATTTGAGATTCGTGATTATTGGGACGCTTAGGCACCGGCCACCATGAGCCCCCGACCCTACGCTCAACAGCAGAAACCATAGTAACTGCGCTATGCACTGTGGTTTACTTGAATGATAAACAGCACAGTTAAACTAAACACACAGAAAGTTCCTTTCATTGACAAAGCACAGCCAACATAGCCAGCCTTACACATGTAAGGGGCTTGGTGGTGCATTACTTCAGCCCGCGGAATTCCTATAGTTTATGAACATTGTAAGATTAAAAAATCTGAGTAAGTGAACTGCGCACTGGTTGGCCACCTCAGTTGAAACAGTAATTTAATGAATTGAAAAAATTCACTGCATGTCACAGTATAAGATCTAAATGCCCTACATTGCAAACCTTTTAGTGAGGCCACCATCTCGGGGGTTAAAGCGGGTCTCCGCTCCATCTAGCCCTTTGCCCAGCACTTATTTGGCAATGTTCCTGCAACGTTGCAGCGCCTCAGTTGATCGGGCATCCAATAGAAGCCATGTCGCAAACCGGGAATCCACTGATGCCCGAAACAAGATGCCCCAGCCTCCTTTTCGAGCCACCAGTTGGTCCCAGCATAGATCTGGAATATAAAGAATTGCATTAGGCATTATATTTTAACACGCACAATAAACAAATAGAATACCCTGAAACAGCACGAGCTGCATATGGCTGTGTTGGTGGACATTACATCTGCGAGTTCTGGCAATGCACCCTTCTGTCTTTTCTTAAATGAGGGCCCACCACGGAAATAGCACAAACAATGAATTGTTATACAACATTATCTGCATGACTAAGGCCCAGTAAAATAAAAATTGACTGTACAGATAGCCTAGCCTAAAGCAGCATAGCCAGGCTAAATTTGGCATTCGAAATACAAGCGAAAAAAAAGCTAGCCTAAATGGCTGATCGCTCTTTCATAGGAATCAGTGGGACACAATAGGGAAACATGTCACAGAAGCGGTTGCATGTTTATTGTACATGAAGTATTAAGTTGTAAGTAGTCATCAACGGTACCCTACCACTGCACAGGGATCATCGACGATCGCCACAAGCGAATGTAGTGGAACGACTTGTGACCGGGAAACATCCCCTAAAGACACTGCATTGCACGCGCTGGAGCCCTGTGTACATCCGCCATAAACCACAGTCGTTCGAAAGATGTAAAGATGTTTTTATTAAATCGCTTTGTGAACTCGCGCTCTGCTGCAGCGTCCTGTTGGCAATTGGCGTCCTTCTGCCAAGTTGCTTCAGCGAAAGTACCAGCATATTGGTCTGGCTTCGCAGTGTCTTGGGCAGCCACTTGGGATGCGCTCAGCTTCAGGAATGAGAATGGCAGAGTTCGTAGCATGCACCGCAAACGCACAAAGGCAGTTTGCTTCCCACTGGCGTGTGTGTCTCGCCAGATCAAAGCGAGATTCGCTCATTGATGTTGTTGCCTTTTTGCGCCGCTTAACACCACAGTTTTCTTAGTTGGTGTCATCACAAGCGAAGCAGCAGGCAGCATGTAACCACTGCTGACGCATGCTGAAGCTGCAGTCCGTATGGTGGCGAGACGTCACAGGCTAATCCGACACGAAAGATAAACAATGTGCGGAAACTGTTTTAGAAACGAAAGTGTTTCATGCCGGGGTACGCCATCAACTTTGTGTAACCGATGTGACGTCGGCGTGAACAAGTCAAATATGCTCTGTGATGACAGGGATGGCTCCTCCATGTAGGGCGGTGAAGCAAAGTAGTGCACCATGACACTAACGAGCACCAAGGATAGGATAGGAATAAACTTTATTTATCCAGCAGTTGTTGATGTTGGTGCCCGGGGCTAGGCTGCCAGTGGACCATCGCCCGAGGAAGATCTTTCGAGATCCTCGGCAACGGCCCTGGCCCGCTGGACGGCCCACTCCTGGTCTTCGGGTGCCTCGCTGAGGAGGGCGGCTTGCCATCTCTCAGCGAGGCGCCCCGCTTCAGAGGGTTCCGCTGTTGTATTCCCCCGGCCTCTTTGTCCTTGTTCCACGTGGCGTTGGCATTCCCAAAGCACATGGGAATGCCATGTGCTTTGGGAATGCCAACGAGCACCAACAGTAAGCGTTTTAGTAATCACACTGCAGCATAGTCTTCAACACCGTGTAGCTTGATGTAGGCAGTGTAGGCTTTCGGCTGAGTTTACCACACAACTTCCGCACATCGTTTTTCTTTCTCGTCCGATTAGCCTGTGACACCTCGCCGCCTCTGGAGTGCAGCGTTAACATGCATCATCAGTTCTTACACACCACCTACTGCTTCACCACACCACACCACCTACTGCTCATGATGGCACCGACAAGGAAAACTGCTGCACTAAGCGGCTCAGAAAGGCAATGACGTTGACAGGTGAACCTCGCTTTAGTCCGGTTAAAGACACGCCAGCATCAAAAAGAACGTTTTCAGGCGTTTGCGGCACAAGCTGCGAACCCTGCCGCTTCCATTCGTGAAGCTGAGTCCATTGCAGCTGGCTGCCCAAGACATTATAGAGTCGGGCCAAAATGATCATACCTTCACCAAAGCGGCTCAGCAGCAGGGCTCCGCTGACCAATAGGACGCCCTTGCCAAGCAAGGCTGCAACATTGTCGCCAACCTGCAAATCGTGTGCCTTTCGCTACAGTGGACGATGAGTTCACAAGGCAAACATGGAAAAGCTTCTGTGAAGACACACTTAACTTTCACGTTCTGCAATTTCTGCAAATAGTACATTTCCCCAAGTTTTAAATGACCTTAAAAGAACGCTAGCGGAAAGAAACTATCCCCTAGTTGCTCTCGATAGAGCTTGTGATGTCGCGTCAAAATTGAAGGGACAGTCGGAATCGGCGAAGAAACAGGCCACACCAGAATCTGACAGACCGCGGGCCTTTATAACAAAATATCCCAATGCACTCCCAAACATAACGTCCTACGAAAATACCACCCAATATTATTAAGTAACGAGCGTCTGAGGAAAGCGTTCCCGCATGTACCTAGGGTTACCTATCGGCGCAATAGGAAGATCGAAGACATGTTGGTTGGTCTACGCAAAAGTCAGCCAACAGCACTCCCCAGTAATAAAAGCACGCTGTCGCCCCAGGTGCAAAACCTGTAAGCACATTCAAACGGGCATTAAAATTAAAAGCACCGAAAATAGTTATACTCACGATGTCAAATCTACCTTCATTGTACAAGTTCGGATGTGATTTATATGCTTGAACGTTCCTACGATAAGAAACAATGTATCGGTGAAAGAGGACAATCAGTGAAAGTCAAATTAAATGGGCATCGTGCGGACAAAGCTAAACTTCCCAAAGCCGTCGCCAAGCATTTCCACCAACCAGATCATCCCTTTGATTAACCTAAACACTACACCTTACAAATTTTCGTTCTGAACGAAAAAGCAAATGTAGATAATTATACGTTATCCATAAGGTCAACACATTGCAACCAAAAGGCATGAACGTTCAAAAGGGAACTTTAGAATCTAATCGCTATGCTAAATTTCGAGATATACACAACAACACTTTGCTTGGTTTGTTAGATTTTTTTTCTTTTTCTTAATTTTTTTCGTTTATTTTTTTCCAGCCAGCGTGTCAGACGCCGTTGACACGTGCTTGGCATTTGGCCGTGTCACTGTTCACGTGCACAGCGCTCCTTTATTCTGAATTAGACACGCTGACACACCTTCACCCGTTGCCGCACCGACCCGCCTTACACCCTCTCTGCTTTAGAAGAACCCCTCCTATATATATACTGTGGTGAGGATAGCATACGGCGCCTTCAAGAAGACAAGTCCACTTGTGGGAACGTTGGCTCATGCTTTCACCTTGTTCTCGTTTTGCTCATCGTCTTGAATTTCCATCTGCCGCCTTCCCCGTGCTTTATCTGCAGCTTAGAAACACTGACAGACAACAGAAAATGTCAAATGAACAGGTGATATTGCAATAGCGAAAGCTACCCATAACAATTAGCCATAAAATATAAAATAGTGATGGTTTCCTGAAAAGGAAACGTTGGCTTGGAAGTAGTCAAGGCACATCTGGATAAGGCTGTGCTTATCTGAAAGTTTTCCACATGGATGGGTGTGAACATTATAAATGTGTGAACTAGTGCTTTGAAAAATGCTACAGGTATGTAGGTGAGTATCGGTGAAAGTGACTCGTTAAATATGAGCGAGTGCACACAAAATATTGGTTAGCTAGAGCAAGTGTCTCACAATCTGTTCCTGAGAACTAAGCAATGGTGTCAGAGAAATCGTACCAAGCTGATCTGGCAGGAATACTGTGGGGCTGTCAAAGAACGTAGCAGCAGTGCTGTGTCCTAAAGATAATGCAGAAGCAATGTTATTGCAAATCAGTTCTGTAGAAATTCACGAACTAGAGGAAGCTTCATGAAAATGAAAAAAAAATGCACCCCGCAGTAGCATGAAGCTCCGAAGGGAATTTGTAGCTTTGTGCTGCTGTAAGGTGGAGGACAATTTTTTCCTTTCAACAACAATTAAGACTGAACAACAGTGACACACGAGGATGGCAAACAAGAAAAAACTTGCCCTGTCTATGAAGTATCTGACTCAAAGCCTGCAAAGCTTCTGACCCACTGACACCAGATAGCCTGTCACTAGATTCTGCAATGACAACACACCAAGTCCTTAAATATTACTTTCGTACATTACAAAGTAAACATATCAATGCAACAACTTGCAATGGCATGGCTTATTAACTTCTTTTGGAATTCGAACAAGTAATCCACTCGCGAGCAAACTTTCTCATTGCCTTGAACAGCATTCACAACATTCTTCTCCTGCCTTGTCCCATAATGGAGCCAAGAGCCCATGATATGCTAATGTTACAAGCTCCCCCACCTTTTTCTTCCCTTTCTTCTGCGCTTGGTCCCTTTCGCTTCGCCCCAGAATTAAGGTCCTATCAAAGCGCGGTGTACAATTGCTGCAAGCATTCAAATGGGACGTAAGATGTGCCCCTGTTTGAGCATTACTGTTTGCTTTTCTGGCATGTTTCCTGAGTCACTCATTGATGCATCACCAGGTCTGACCGACGTACGTCTTTCCACATGATAAAGGTAGGGCATAAACAACTCCGGTTGCATAGGGAACGTATGCTATGCCATGCCTAATTTGGCAGCCTCGCCTGTTATCACTGCATGCGTGGGCACAGTTTCGCGAGCTTATTCAGAGCAGAAAAATCCAGAGGGACACCGTGCCAACCTGCAACCTTTTTAAGGTTGTGGGAAACCTTATGTATATAAGGCACCAGCACAGGTCTGAACGCTTCACGTTCTGTCGTCTAACTCGTACTCGGCTTTCTGATTTTCAACCAGTGTAACAGACTTTCGGCTATATCTGTCAAAAGTGTCATAGGGAACCCTGTTGTCGAAAGGGTTCCCTATGACACCCTGTTGCCGGCGAACTTGATCATCAAAACTTGCTTCCATTTTATTGCACACAAGATTTATTGAGAGCTGATTCCATGCATTTGGATGCTATGCCTCTTTTGACAATGCTTGAATGCTCCGACTTGGAAGACAAAAGTTCCTTTTGTGCCCGAGGAATGTAAACCCAACGAACATGGCGTTCGCAGAACTCTAGGTTAAGATCTAGGAAGTGCAAATGATTATCGTGGGATAGTTCGTGGGTAAATCTTAGGTAAAACTAACCACATTGAATAAAAACACCTAAACCCTCATTAAGAGTATCCAGCTAGGAAGAGTCACACGCTAAAAACACTAAAAACTCGTCGACGTATCTAAAAACCTTTAAAACATTTCCTTCTTTAATTGTGCACCACGCTTTCATGAGACCTTGATTCTGTGGCGAAGCAAAAGCGAGCAAGCGCAATTAGCACTAAAGCTTATCACATAAAGAAAAAAGCAGATCATTGTGTCAGTTACTCATCCTTATCTCTTTACGCTGTCGAGTGTCAGTTTTTAAGCTCACATGTCTGTTAACCGCCTGGCATAAGGGATGTGTTCATTTTGATTACGTTTGCGCATGTGTGGCCATGGAGCATAAGGGTGTCCCACATAACTTGAGCCAAGAATTTAAATATGAAAGGGGCGTCAAAGCGAACTGAAATGAACGCATAGTATTCACAATAGCCTATAGTAACTCAAAGAATTTTTTGTTTCACCATAATTCACTAATTATTTAGATTATTTACAAATTTTTAATTATTGGCTGATTACCTTAAGTACTACACACCGATTTGTAGAGCACCTTCAGAAACCACCGATCGAGTTGTTTCCTTTGTAATACATCTCACGTAGTCCTTTTTTCCGGGTTGCAAAGAAAGCCCGCGAAATATGAAAAAAAAAGCCACGTGATGGAGCGCTTGCGCAGTGGTATCGTGCTGCTCTCAAGCGTGCGTTCGATGAACAACGTCGGCTCGTCGTCGGGTGACGGGGAAAATGCATGCTGCTGGCCGAGCGCTGCCGATGAGATAAAGAACTCCCTTCTGCTTCCTCATCGCCAGTCACAATGCAATCGACCTTGTTCACCGAACGCACGCTTGAGAGCAGCACAATACCTCCGTGAAAGCGCTCCGTGATGTGGCTTTTTCACATTTTGCGGGCTTTCTTTGCAAACCGAAAAAATGAACTACGTTAAACGTATCGGAAAGGAAACAACTCGATCCGTGGTTTTTTTAAAAAATCTGCGTATCGTACTTGGGGTCCTCAGCCAATAATTAGAAAGTTGGGTAATTAAACTCCAATAATTAGTCAGTAATGGGGAAAACAAGAAACTGTCAGTTACTTTTGGCTACTGCGAATAGCATGCATTTAGTTCAATTCGGTTCAGACGTGCCTTCCATTTTTAAATTCTTGGCTCAAGTTATGTAGGACATCCTGTATATGTGTGTCGTGGCAGTGAATAAATGTAGTTGTCAGTAGCGCTTCTGTGTCTGTCCCTCTCATTTTGTGGTCGGTCTGGTTTTCTCTGTTCTCTTTTAATGGACATGCACCAACTCGCACCTACAGAAGTTTTACCCAAGTTCTACCTTATTATGATGCAATAAATTTAAACTCTGGTAAATATTTCCATGCAAGCGGCTCCAGATGGAAACTTTTTAAATGCAAATAACAAGTAGCCTATAAATAGATCTATGCAAGCCAGTGGCATATAGAAAATGCCTTATGAATCTTCCGTGACGCACGTTCCTCCACAGCGTCATTTGAAGCCACAGCTGCAGTGGTTCCTGAAGATCATACAAACGATAGGTTATTACAATGTGGAAGAAGTATACTAGCACTGATAGAGTTATAAAAGTTAAGGTAATTTGAATGTCCTTGAAAATTTTAAAACCACATATGCGCACAAAATATTTCCTCACCCACAAGCTGTGGGCTCCTCTCAGAGCTCGCGTGGGAATGTGGTCTGTTGCGAGAGTGTAGGCCTGAGTCTGCAATGATAATGTGCATACAACAGCGTTTCTACTACCTTCAACACGATATCAATCAAACAGACAATAAATGTAGTACCTTGCAAGCAACATGAAAAATAAATTGCTTTTTGGCTGTCATAGTGACAAAAATGCAAATTCCAATTCTGGACATGTTGTAGAGCGTACATCGGCGGACAGCTTTCTGTGGCAATGAAGGGAAAGTTACGGGCACGAGGCTGCTCCACATGTATTACGGTGCCAAATAGTCCACCAGCGTTCGACAGTGTTTCTGGTTGCTCGGAACAGGTGCCGAATTGACACAGCTTCACGTGCGACCGTTTCCCATTTGCCCAGACGCGGAAGGGAAAAGCCGCAACATAAGTAAGCGTTTACATCCAGTGGTGTGTTTTATCTTATTTAACTGTTGCTAATAATGTGTTTATGCTTTCTCTTCCCTAGCTTAAACTAATGTGGCTGAAAACATGGAACTCTTTTCAGAAGTGCTCTCACTTGTGCGTAATTTGCCTCCGTAGCTTTCCCTTCATTGTTCCAGAATGTTCTCCACGAGTATAGCACATAGAACTCTACAGCATAATTCTGGGGCCCTGAGTTATTGTTTATAAAATGTAGAAAGAACAGAAATGGCTTGTGATGGTAATAAAGGGGTGATATCGGCTCACTGACCTCCAGCGGAGCAGTCAATCTTCCCCCCTTTCGTCCAGGCCCCTACCACAGAAAAACACGCGGTCGGTTGATACATGGCGGTGCCGCACATACCCTCACCAACGTTCAATAGCATACCTTAATTTCAATTCTACACCGTCGCTGCTAACACACCCTTGGTCATTGCCTCGCCCGCCCGCCTTAAGCCCTCTCCCCTTTATAAGAACCCTACTTATATATACCATGCCGAGAAAAGCATATGTCGCCTTGAAGAAGACAAATCCACTTGTCTAAATTCTGCCAACCGCTTTTACATTGTTCTCGTTTTGCTCATCTTGAATTTCCATCTCCCACCTTCCCCGTATTTTAAACGATTAAACACTCTGATCGGCAAGCTTTCTGTTGCACTAAAGAAAATAGGTACCATGAAAATTGGTTGTCATTCCCTTTAACAGGCCTTAAACGCTTTATTATTTTGTAATTGCAGCTCACATACTTTTATCAACACTGAAAGCAGGGAAAATGGCTTTTTGTTTTTCTTGACTAGCTTCTAATATCATATTGAGCTTTCAATTTCAAGATAGTAATAATAATTGAAAGGTAGCATTATACTGTTCCGAGAACATTGGAATGAAAAGTGCAAAATAAAAAGAAATTGACACAGTCCGGCAATACTTCACTCAAGCACTCTGTAAGCTATATGCAAACATAATTGATATGCTCAAACGAAGAGTTATTGCAGCTTTGCTTCTACAGTACACTCTCTCAACCATGTTTTTCTGTACAACAAATTGCACATTGCATTGCATGTGCAATGAAATTTGGCATGACATGATGGTCAATATGTTCAATGCACATACTCAATCAAGCGGACCAAGCAGTATGTGTCCCAGTGTGATCCGATACATAAGTGCCAGAAAAGAAGTGTTGGTAATCATACTTTCCCTTTCCCTACATTGAGGTTCTTTGTTTTTCTAGGCCTTTTGGTTAGGAACAATTGCATTTCCCGCTATGTTTCTCCACAGCCCCAGAAAGCAGCGACGTTTGAGCACAGAAGTGAAATAGTATTGCATAATGCATACACAGCACTGACAGAATATATTACAACTTTTCCTCTTTTTGGTATCTTGCAACACAAATGTAACATTACAACACAGCTTGCACTTAAGTCTTCCCTAATCTTGTTAGGCCTGATATCCAACTATTGACAAGTATTGGAATTATATACAAGTGAATAATAACAAAACTGGAATTGCGCATGTGTGATGCCAAGTGAAGCCAGTAATTGAAAGATGAGGGTAAAGTACCAAGGTATACTTTTAACTTCCCAAAACGCTAAATGCTTCTCTCCAAATCTTAAGGCTCACATAATAATTATACTTTTCAGATTACCAAATTTTCCTGTTTCACGGGATTGCTCATCCAGTGTGTTAAAATTCGGCACAATTGACATTTTAAACCCCAATGATGTCCAACTGTACGAACTTACACTTGCAGTGATCTCCGCTTGCAAGCAATTGGGTCGCATTGAAAGCTCCCATTGGACTCAATGTTTTGTTAAATTTAGCCTTTTCGGCAACCGAATACCACTATCCACCGACACAGTACCGTTCGTTTAACAGCTTACCTGGCATATGGTGTACCTTGGCTTTATAGTGTCCACCGGAGACACTGTAGTCGCCGGTCCACCATGCTTCGCATGATTCGGCGCCGTCAAAATCGGAAAGGCTTGTCGGATTAAAGTCTCTTACCGGGTCGATAAACTTCAGTTTTCGAGTCGACCTGGTACTGCACGTACCAGCGTTCCGTCGGGGAAAGCACACTAGAAGATCATGACGAATGTGCTTTGTAGAAATTCGTGCAGAGAAACAAAACAAATGAACACGCAGCGTCGAGCTATGGATACGACTTCAGGGCAAGCGATCAAATCCGAACAATTACAATCGCGTTCCTAGTGGTCGTTGATCACTCGCCGTGGTTGCTCAGTGGCTATGGTGTTGGGCTGCTGAGCACGAGGTCACGGAATCGAATCCCGGCCCCCATTTCGATAGGGGCGAAAACACCCGTGTACTTAGATTTAGGCGCACGTTAAAGATCCCCAGGCGGTCGAAATTGCCGGAGTCCTCCACTACGGCGTGCCTCATAATCAGAAAGGGATTTTGGCACGTAAAACCCCATAATTCAATTCAATTAGTGGTCGTTGATCTATATAAACGAAACTTAAAACACCAAAAAGATCAGCATTTTAAAGTCGTATAATCATACACCACTTTATTTTTTTACATTTACACGCTGGATTTAGTTCTCTGCATCGGAGAGACCACAAAGACAGAGTGTTGTACTAAGGCAGAATGCTGGTCTAGCTGGAATAAATGAAACACACTACAGAGCACTGTAAATTGTATAGTGTGTTGTTGTGCGTGCAAGACCCCCGCTCCCCATCCACCCAACAAGATAAGAGAAAATATTTTCACCACTGAAATAAATTAGAGCGAGTTGGTATGGACTCATGTCGCTGAAATTGCAGGTGTGCCAACACAGGCATGAGTAACGAAAACGGCAAGACTGACGCGGGCGTTAGGCTCATGATTTTCATCCTCCTGGCCATTTCGACCTTTAGTTTCGGGTTTGCATGTCTGTCCTGCGTTGTCATACAACTTTTTCCTTTCCTCCATGTAACTAGTCCTCCAGCACATCCTCATGAAACGAGCGATGCAGCTGGCATCAAATGGCGCCACTTCTTTCAGTCGTGGCTAGTATCCTGGCCGTAAATGCGTCAGCATACCCAAAACTGTATCATCCAGAGCCTGGCGTTCAGCACCTTAGCGCAAAAGATTGCAGCTTGCAGCTTGCACGGTCATGCAGAAACATGACGTTTCTTGCAAGAATCTTTGCTTCTGAGTGATTCAAGTGTATGGATATGTATTGAAAGAAACGATGAAAAGCAAGCGTGTGCCTATGGCTTGTGTGAGAAAGTACCAGGAACTTTCATCCTGTCCCACCCTGACCCACCGGGCAGGTGGTATCTCCTGCCAGCGCCTCATCACTGCTCGTCCGCATGCCGGACGGTAACCACGTGGCACCGGCACGCCGACCATGTTAGGCCTCGCCTCGGTACCTGGCTTGCTCCCTCGGCTGCCACTTCAGACGCACAGCCCGCAAGGGGACCAACGGCAGTAGCAGTCGCTGCCAGCGAAGCACGGCCCACCTCGGAGGCGGCAAGCGTTGCGACTTGTGCGGCGCCCGTCGGGCCGGTGTCAAGTGCGGCGCCACTCCCCAGGCCAGCCACTGCAGACCCTGCGGATGGAGCGAGGCTGGCTCAGGCCGCACCCAGCGTTGCCAAACACGGCCCGTTGACACCGGTGCCCAGGCGGAGTAGTTGACCATGTAGGCCGCCGGACCGTTACTCGCCTCGAAAACAGGCGTCGTCAACCCGGCTGGCGCGGCGACAGAGCCTCAACCAGCCATGAAATCCTTTTATACATTGAGCCTGGACGTATATTGTTTGTAGTGAACAAACTGGGGGTAAGGGATGTGACAAGCATGTGACGGCCCCTGGGCATAATCTTCGTTCAACCGCCAAGCTCGGTGGTTCGCCTGGCTCGGTGGCCTGCCAGGCTCAGTGGCAAACATTGATGCCCGCACCAAATAAACACCGACGAGTGCTGCTGCTCGCGGTGAGTCATCGTTCACCACCACCATGCTGTGGAGCGTCTCTGTGACAGGAGGTGCCTGGAGCCCCCCTCGTCTACGAACCCGGGCGGATCGTGAGTCCTGGGGTTCCTTAACGTGCACCTGAACCTAAGTATACGAGTGTCTCTGAAATGTTTGCCCATCGAAATGAAGCCACCGCGGTCCTGATCGAACCCTTGAGCTGAGCAGAGCAATGCCACAGCCACTGCGCCGCCATGGCGGGTGCTGATGTGCGCGTATATATATATATATATATATATATATATATATATATATATATATATATATATATATATATATATATATATATATATATATATATATATATATATATAGTATGTTTTTCTTGTGGTTCTGTGCGTACGGCTATCGTGTCCAAGCAGAAATTACATTATATATTGATTTTACGTTAATAATGTTTCCGTTCCTATGCTCAGGCCATCTTCCGTAGCTCTTCAGTGCATGCCCTATTTTTCGTTCTGTTCCGAAGAGGAAATAGCCTCTAGTGCGCGAGAACTAAGGCCAGAGGACTGTTAATACAAGAAACCAGTGTACTGCCTACAGGCCGAATACATTGCGCACTGCAAAAGAGCACTTCGGTGTGTGAGATTACGACGATTCATACCCATATTAGGCAGTGTTACAGGACATTAGAACAAAGAAAAGAGAGAAAGGGAGAGAACAGACAGGAACAGTATGTCCCGCCATTCCCCTTCCTATACTTCGCACACACTCCGCAGCTATATATCCGTGTATGTTAGTGTCTAACCGTTTTCCCGACTATTTAGGTCACTGGGCAGTGAATGGTCGAATGGTTAGTGCATCGGGCTCGCGCAACTGGTTTCGAAACCAAGCAGTGGACCAATCTCGCTCCCTGAGTGTGTGCCAATGTTCACATAAGTGCAGCTCCTCAACTAACCTCTTTAACGACGACATGGGCCATTGTAGATGTGAGACTAAGTAGGCACCGCTATTCGAAGAAAGAGATTTTACGCCCACTTGGAGTACAGCGCATGTGCCACTCAGTCTGTGCCGCTCTTCAGTGAATGCCTTTGACGGTAACTTGGCTAACTAGGCCACTGGTTATGTGTCGCTCTAGAATGCAAAAAAAAAACAGTGCTCTTTAACTTCATAGCCAATGCTGGGCTGAATCGATCCTACGTCACACGGTTTCCTCAAGGACAGCAATTTGATGTTTTAGCAGACTGGGTCAGAAATGGACTGGGTAAAGGCCGCTTTTCAATGAACGCCTTTCATGCTACCGCTTTAGCGGGCTGCGCTACGAAGGCGTTAGGCATGTGCTGCTCTCCAATGAACCTCTCGCCTAGTTGGGTTAATGAGTACGTGCTAGAGTGTGCGGCAAGCCAGGGAGCAATGCTACGCTTTCACAGGCAATCGTGCACCAGGCTCCTTATCTCGGAGGCCATGCGTGGACTCGTCCAGAAAGAAGAGCAATGGAGGAGCTCGGTTGCTACATGACGCGTTTCTCAGGCGCCATGTATTTCGGAGACCACGTGCAGGCTTCGAGGTGGGGGTGATAGATGGCACCGTGTGTTCTTGGCGAAGTGCGAAAGACGATCCCCGCTGCAGTACATGCCTCATACATGCCTCGTTGTGACTGTGGCAATGCGTCGTTTCCCTGCATTGATTCCATGCTAACGCATTACCATCGGCAGGGATCGTAAAATTGGTTGTGCCGCAATTTATTTTATACTCATCTCGTCGCCCCACTATTATTGGCTATTAATAATCTATTGCGTACCCGGCAAAAATGGTTTTCCAATATGCCCACCCTGAAGGATAATTCTGACCACCCGCACTTGAAATATGGTGTAAATATTTGATACAACGTGAACGGGTTCGACTTACCATGTTGGTGGTAACCACGTGGAAAGAAAGGGGAACATTGAGAACGTAATTTAAGACTACACAAATGAAGACGTCTCCAAGAGCTATAGCACTAGGAGAGAGTACAGGATACTCTTTCGTCGCCCTGACTACCTTATTGTCCCATGACTCTCCGTCCATACTAGAGACTTCCGAGAACGATGGATGCGTGTAGCCTGCTTATATCCTTGCGCCGGTACATGGTCAATGCTACGCGCTCTAAAACCAGACGCAAGAAATATGCTCCCTTAAATTTTCAGTCTTTAACTCCCAACAGCTCGGTGCAGGTGTCTCTTGTCCACTAGAACCAGACATCTTCCACCTTGAAAAGCAGTGCCAGCCTCGCAGATGTGAGAACCATGCCTGTCCTTACCACACTCTCATTGCCCGTCTTGGAAGTCGAGGCATACTCCGTCTTTAGCACTACATTCTGTGAATGGCTGACAGACGACCAACGAGACTGCGATAGCGGACCATGGATGGATGAATTAACGGATGGGTGGTTGTATGGAAGGATCGTTCCATAGTGTTCTAACACAAATTTTCCTGGCTGATGAGTGACTGCCCCAGGTGCTGTACCGTGCCTGTAGCGCCAGTGACTGTATAACGACACTGTCTGCGTGTTTTCCTGTAGTGACCTGTTCGTATGTTCTGTGCTAGCTGATATATTTTGCTTGCTTTTTTATTGATGTATTGCGTATTCTTGTCTGAGTAATGCATTTTGGACATTGGAGTAACCTTCTCTAAAGAAGTCATCCTTCCCACTGCTTGTTGTTATGGTTGCTGCCATTAAGATTTGGCACATACTCAGGAGTGCGGTTCTGTCGAGGTTGACGAGGTCATCATAATGCAAGTACTTGCGTCATGTTAACTTGCCGGTGGATGCTACCAATATTTACCTAAGAATGGTTATAAATTCAAAAGAAAGAGTACATGAGAATCATCATGCTAGTTTTCGACATTTCGCTAAGTAGAAAAAAATCACGTGTTGTCGCCGTCGTCACCGTCGTCGTTGTCATCATAGAGATCATCACCATCATCATCATTTCTATTGCAAGAGGATGAGATCTCACAGAAATCTGGAATTACCCTTGCCTTCCACCAGCTGACCACATCTTCTGTCTGCAAATTTCCTCATTTCTTCACACCACCTAATCCTCTGACGCTCTCGATTGCGCTTTCGTTCCATTGGAACTCATTAGGTAACTGCAACTGACCACCGGTTATCTTCTCTACGCACTACTTGCTGCAACGGTGTACTCAATAACAAAGGAAGGAACCGAGCTCCATTTGCTCCTCAGTATAGTTCCAAATGTTTTGCAAACTTTTCAGCAGACCTTCCACTACATTCTTCGCTTCTATGATTTTATCTGCACACTTCTATTTGACGGCCGACTTCAATTTCCATACTCGGTAGTGGGTAAGCGCTAGGGTTTGGGGCACAAGCGTCTCTCATGCTTCACGAGACGCGCGCAAATTAGAAAATAAAAAGACCACTACCGGATTCGTTTCAGTGTCCACGACGGTTGACCCCCATCGAGTTCGAGAGAGACCTTTGCCCGTCTGATTCATCAAGAAACCCGAGAACATGGGTGAGCGTGCAAACGCGTTCCTCGCTCTTGTGTAGTTTTCTTCCTGCCCAATGTCGGGCAGAAATGCGTACCCGATTAGAGCATGGACAATAACCGTGATTAGATCTCGTGTTGGCCGTCTTGGGTTACAGCGACTTCAATTGGTCTCGTGTCGTGTACTAACGAAATTATTTGGCGACTTACGAATTTAAAGAAAAGTAAGAAATTGTTCCCGATGTTACATCACCCAGCACATATATTCGAGGAGCTACACGATTCCCTCGCCTATTGCTTTCAATGCCTAAGCAAATTAACATCTTCACGTAAGCAGAATAAAATGTTAGACACTGGCAATAAGGTTGATTGTGTATTTGCTTAAAATTAGTAAAGTCTCCTCTTTTGACAACATAAAAGCTGGAAGAGGGGGTCTCGAAGTGCTCAGTTGCATTGGTTATCTAAAACGAAGAAATAAAATAGGAAAACAACGTTTATTACATTTATAATAGCGAGCCGTATTCAGAAGTTATCAATCTGCTTGCACAATTAGCAAGATTGCGCGCAGTACTAAGCAAAAATGTGGGCCGATAGAGCGTAAAACTATTCCAATCTGCTTTTATCCCAAATCAGCCATTAGACCTCCGTGATAGGTCAGAATGATTCGAGTCCCGCCCATATGCGCTGTTGCCGCTTCCATATGGGGAGAGCCCATCAAATGTTGACCTATCACGGAGCGCTAATGGCCGATTTGGGATAAAAACATACTGGAATAGTCCTGGGTTAAACAGGCTATGTTCAAGTCAAGGATGAGCTCTACATAATGACATTAAATTGGAAGGAGCCTGGCACGAGGTTTTATTCTGTATGTGATGGAACAATTTGAAATTTCACAATTTTACTAGGATAAAGTGTGGTAAGAGAACTTTGAAATGCTCGAATCAAATGACTATCTAGGAACAAGAAGTGAATTTAGATAACTGCAATAATTACGTGCATAATTAAGAAGCGCGCTAGTTACCTAGAGCCTATCAATGTGCGTACTGAATTACCAAGCATAAGGTCAGAACGATATTAGTGAAGAGGTGTCGCTGTCTGCCGGATTCCTGTGGAACTACCATTCGGGTGGGCATTTCTCGTTGCCACGTCTGCCGGCTAGTAGTGTGTGGACGTGCGTGTGTGACCTACGAGTCTTCACGTTGTCTGTTTATTCCTTCGTTCCAGTGCGCCCATATTTACCTTGTCTTTCTTCTTCGGCGTTGAGCAGAAGCAGCGAGTCTTTTAATAATTTCGCCGATTTTCTTTGCCGAGTGCAACCCGTGCTATACCTTGCCATCCTCCGTTGGTCACAGACTGTCCAGATTTATTGCGATTAGCATTCTTTGGGAAATCCGCTCGTTCTTCTGCATACGTACGTACCTGACCACTTAAACGCCAGGTTGGGTCACTGGGTCTGAATGGGTAGAGTGTCCAGCTGCTTTGCTGAGAAAAATGGAACCGGTCTGCAAACCAACCGGTCGACCAGGTTGGGTCACTGGGTATGGTCCACTCTTCAACGACTCTCAATGACGCCAACTTCGGTCACTGGATATGTGTCGCTGGGTAGGTAGTTGTTCTTCAATGAACTTTTTGACGTCAGCATAGGTTATGGGTAAGTGCCGCCGGGTATATGGTACTCTTCAACGAACCTCCTCGAGGATGTACTTCAGCATTCTTATGCATATGTTATGTATAGTGCAGGGCACTGGGCCTTACCTATACATTGATCTCAAGATTATTGTTCATAATGGTTACGCGTCCAGCTTTAACTGCGTCTGACCTATTCTGTAGATGCGCCGGACGCAAGTTATAGAAGTCGGTTGTGATGTCGCAGTAGAGCATGTATTTTGTCTTGAGAAATTATTATAAGTGATTAGGCGCGGTTAAAAAACTCACACTAGCAAGAAGAAAGTGTCGATACAGAAAATTCTTTCTTTTGCAAAGCGTAATTTTCCTGTTTTCAAACTGTTCTTCAGAACATTATGCTTTCTTAATTCGAAAATCTTACAGTGAGGTGCAGTATTTTACCATTTTACAACAGTCAGCGCGCTTCATTAGTGGAGTACCTGTCTAAATCACTAACAGCCAAACATACGCCATCTTTAGATTTCCGTGCGTATACAGCGGGTCACCTTTTGAACCAATTTCAACGATAGTGTTGCAGCATATTCTAGATCGCTCTAGGGCCCAACAATGCCGACACACACACACATATGATGCATCCACGGCGCTTACGTCAGCAGCATTGTTTTGAAGCAAAGTAAAAAAAGCATACCAAACATTATCAAGCGACATTTGCTACTCTGTCAGTTGTGTTAAAGTCATTTTGACAAGCGTCCCCACAGGTTATCGGGTATTGACCACATTTGGTTGCGTCGTAATTTTACCGGTAAGCTGCAGAAAGGCAGCTATGTGTTTTAATGATCACCGCATTGGTCCAAAGAACACGGACTAGCGGAAAGCAGTTTCTGGTCGCTTCAGATCTATCAAATATAACATATATGGTGCCATCGACTTTCTACCGTGGTCCATATCGGTTTCCAGCGGCACGGATCGCTCTCGAGAGTGAAGCCTGAGAGAGAGAGAGAGAGAGAGAGAGAGGTTGCGCAAGCCGAGCGTTCAGGTGCTCCCAGAGCAATCTGAGTAACCACGTGATCGAGATTCTATCGGACCTGGCTAGCGCTCCCCGCTCGAAGGTGAGAGCACCCACCGAGCGGCCTCCAGTTGGAGCACGGCGCCCTGGATGGACCACACGCAATGTGCATCTGGAGTGCTCGATTTTTACCTGCCGAGTGTAAGCCGCACAGCAAAAGTGCTCTAGAGCTCTTGAAACGGACCACTGCTCCATCTTTGCTTAGTACGGACTCGCGCTAACAACGTCTTTGCCTTCACTAAACTGTTTCTTTTTTGAGGACTCATGATGCTGTTCACTGAAGCAGCTCGTACCATTTGTAGTCACGCCCTTCTTCGTACTCACAGCCTATTACCCAGAACAAGCGTACCCGGAAGCGGCAGCGTACCCGGAGTACTCTGCATTCCCGGAGTTTTCGGAGGTCGAGAACCAGTACGGTAAGCGAGAAGTTAAGCGTTCGAAGGATCAGGCGCCGTATTCACAAAGCTCTTCATTGGAGAGCGCTTTTTGACGTTGGCCTACTGCCTTTACCACTAATATGTCTAGCCATCAGGATTCGGTAGGATTTTGTCTTACGAACAATACGAACGGAAGAACTTTTCCTTTGAGTACGGGCGTGCAGCCTGTATTCACAGAATTGCGCGAGTCAACCAACCCCTTGGCTTCCCGTTGAGAGAACTGTCATACACGCTTGCTCTGTGGAACCAGCTAGTTTTTATATGAAACTGACTCGAGCCAACTTTACTGGGTTCATGTAAACGTAACTAAGACTTTACAGACTCTTTTTCCGCTTCCATTTCGCCGTCGGTGATCCTTCGGATGGGAAAGATTTTCTTTAGTGAACATTTCTTCGCGCTGTTAGATAGTATCGACAACGAACTTCAAACTGCTCATTTGCATTACAGGCATAAGTTGCTACGCTATTTACGCATATGTGCGCATATTACTCTCTCTCTAAACGTTCACCATAATGGTTGTCGATTAGTGAAAGTAACTCCACTATAACCAATTGTCGTGACGTCACTCTAATGGATGTAGTATTATAATTTTGGTGCGAAAAAAAAAAAGAAAGCCTTCCTCTATTAGGCGCAAAGATGTATGCTTGCCCAGTGTGTTTTTTACTCACCTGTGCTTCTTCTTTTTTTCTTTTTACATCAGGTGCTCCCCAACTTTCGGGGTATACCGCATGTAAGAATTTGTCTATAAATGATTGTGCAAAACATTTCGGAGTAGTCGTTCTACATTGGCGGAATGATACACTCACTCAATCACAGTAAGAAATAAAGAAGAGCAGAAATAAAAAAATAAGGTCAAGCAGCAGAATTCATCGAATAATTCCTTCGGCTCTGGACTCATTTACTGCGACAGCAGCACTGTCCCACGAAAAAGAAAGCAACACCTTATTGCTTGTTTGTTTTGATTGTCTGCTTCTTTATCATAAAATGACGTCCACCGAATGTGGAGCTAGAAGAAACCCCAGTGGTTAGTGTGGTTTCTTAGTGCATACTATGTAAACATATAGTCTCGGGCAACAATAAAAAGCTAATGTTTATTATAATATTTGAAAGGTAGCTAAAATTTGTGACAGTACACAAAGGGTAGTGTAGAATATATAATTTCTGACCTGTTCTTCTTTCTGACGTACCCATTCTCCTTTCTTTATAAGATAGTAATCGGGGTCGGTAAAAGCTAAATATATACTAGACCCACTCCGACATTATGAGACCCCTTCGTCTAAGGAGACTATATTTATTTAGATACAATACAAAGCCTCATAAGAACTTTTTATTCACTTTTTTGGACAAATGCTTAAACCAACCTTGTGTATTTCTTTTTTTCTTTTTTTGCCCAGGATGGTTGGAGATGTGACAATTTAACCATTAATATCTGCTGAATGTGAGCTACCGCGCTCAGAAAGAGATAGCCTATAAAGAGCGCCCCTGGGAACGTTAGCGACGCCGTTGAAAAAAAAACAAAGATTTAGAAAGGATGATGAGAAATACAATTATAATTTTTATACATGTATTTTGGAACCTCCCTCTGTACTACTTTTCCTTCGTAATTGTAGTAATGTCTAAGAATAATACATTTGATTGACTGATTGATTGAAAACCTAGAATGTTCGGTTGCCAGACGTTTGATGACCGAACCATCGGTCTTAAGATCGTACCTTGCACCATGTTGCCTGAATCTTTTTTTGTGTTGCATAGCTTGGATAACGGTAGCTGCGACAACGTATATATTTGGTGGAATATTATTACACTGTTATGCAAAACGGCTAAATTTGTTTGTTTGCGTTGTGAAGTAGGAAAACACGCCACATGCTTGATGTTACTCTGGCATGATACTTCAATTGACCTTGAAATTTGAAGTATAGTATTTTTTCTATTCGTCTTTCTTGTGCATGACTATGAAGGCCGCAAGTGAGAAGGCAGTCAATTTCTTAAAGGCTTCGTGCTTCTTAGGCACAATGAGTCATTTTGAATGTCTGGACTGAAACATTGAGATATAATCCGAGGCCGGGACTTCTACAGCTGACGTCAGGAGCGAAGTGAGGCCGTGCCACTTGCAAGATTTAAGTGAATTCATTTTCTCTGTACGTTTGCAGTGCTATCACATAGGCACTTGGCGCCTCCGAATACTGTGGGCTGTTGTGCAAATTATGCGGCATTGCCGGTGTGACGTCTTGGTTGGCATTAACGTTGTCAATGCTTTCTACGATGTTTTTCAAACAGCTATTCTCGGCGCATTATCTATTGTGGGAATGTGCCAAGTTCAAGACTTGTCATCGTCAGTGTCACGTAGGCCTTATTGTGCCGCAGAAAGCTGGTTTCACGAACATCGCAAGGAACAAGTGCTCGCGAACATGGCACCACCTCGTCAAGATGAATTGATGAGTGATGCGATGGGCAGTGTAACAAAAGCTACACTGGCCATGATCGTCGCAAGTGTAGTGCGACAGTGTAGACACTAGCTAAACCGGCACTATAGTCAGATACAACTTTAGAAAAAAGGGGAGGCCCCGCCCAGATGACCGAAGCGGCGAAGTCACCGGCCGTCGGGCGCATGACGTCGGTCCAGAGCGCGCGCCCATTGGTGGATGCTCGTGTGCATCCGCCGCGGAGGAGTAAACGCCCCCTTTTTTCTAAAGTTGTATCCGACTATAGTAACTAGCAAAACACGACTAGGTCGTAACAGCGACCACCTCGGACACTTGCCACACACCCAGGGAAAAGAAAAACTACACAAAGCAGGCCAAAGGCAAAAAAAGACAGAAAGAAGATAAATTAAACATTTAACATTCAAGTGAGCCAGGAATCTTTCAAGTTTCATTTCAAGGGTTTTTCAGATGAAATATTTTTACAGCAACAATGACAACCAGTTAGAGGCCTCTGGGTATAATATAAGGACTATCTTGAAGAAGCACGCTCCATTATGCCTCGGAGATTATCTATATGCTAGCGAAGACGCGTTCAAAATATTTATATCCTGACACTTCCTGTGCTCTGAAGGTTCCTTTTGTGCCAATAAGGCGTTCTCGCGGTCGCAAACGCAATAACAATGTGAGATAACCTGACACAAGTAAATTTAAGCAAGTTAATGTTCATATTTACCGAATGGCGCTTGTTCGTTTAGTGCTCTTTGGAGGCGTCATGCAGGAGCGTTATCCTCAGAGATTATTCATGTAAGCCCTGAAATTATTTCGTAAACCGTCCTGAATCCAAAGATCAGGGAAGTAAGCATCATAGCAACTGTTTTCATTCTGTATGTGAACTCTCGTAAAGTCAATAAATCAATTTTACCTTTTTTCTTTCTTTCCAGCTAAACCTGAGTAAGTTCACTGCCACAATGGTCTACGCAATAGTAATTCTAGGCTTGTCATAGCAAAAAAATTGCGAGTGGACATGTTCTGGAATCCGTCTTTGTGACTGCTTGAGAGAATTTGTAAAAGCAGCTTAGGAAAAAGCGAAGCCATTATATTTTTCCGCAACATGCTTTTAGAGGCTAGATAAATAGTAGAAAGATTTCCAAATATCGCCATTTTAACTAGAACTGGCTGAAGTACGCTTATTATTTAGTTAAGAAACAGTCGTTTCTCTTTAGTTACGCCTTCTTTTTCCTTTCTATGATTACCCGCACACTTCGCCTGGTTTCGTGAAATCATCAGCCACAACAACACTCTCACAACATCTCTGATGACGTCACTGTCAAATCGCTCTCGGCTTCTAAACATCGCGTTTCGAGCACCTAATACAGAAGCAAAACAAAAATAAATGTGGCATATATTGATTCATAAATTTCACCTCCTCGTCGTCAAAAACCTAACTGTGAACGTTATGGCCTTTCCCCACAATCTTGAATTATCAGTCTTCAACTCATTGTAAATGTGAGCACAGGACTTCGACACGGAATACGCAAGAAATAAAATGCAAATTCATTTTCAGTTACAGTAATTGAAGAAGCAGCTACTAAATGCTTCTAGATTTTGTAGCTGGAAGCAATTGCTGGCTCCCCACCCCCTGGTGACGTGTATACATTCGCGCTTTATTTTTCACTCTATTTCGTTATAGCTTCCAGGACATGACGTGTAATGAGAAACTGGTTACAGGTAGAAAAGTGTGACACTGAGGGCCCGGGACACTTATCTCGCTCTCTCGGTCGGTGTTCACGCGGTGCTACATGAATAAACTGGCCCGGCAATGAAGAAAAAAATCTCCAAAACTGGCGGTCCCCAGTAACAGTCGGACTGATACTTGAAAAAAAGAAAACTTATTTGGCTCAATTTTCGGGGAGTTTGAGTCTAGTGCTAATAAATGTGTAGGTTGCTGAGCACTTCAGTTATTTCAGTGAGGTTCTCGGAACCGCGTCCGCGGCGGGTGCCCAGACCCACTAAAAAGACGCCGGACTCAAATCTTGTTGATTTGAAAGAAAAGTTTACGCTCTCTCTCCGTAGCGCGGAACAAAAGCGCACCACCACAAGTCGTCTCGCGCACTTCATGTTCCGCATTTATGGGGGCAGTTGACATTGAACAGCGCAGCAAGAACAGCAAAAACAGAGTGAAGAAAAATACAGGAACACAGCGGGCTTGTGGGACCTTGCAGAATCGCCGCTCAATTTTATGCGATGCTCATTTTTTTGAGCAGATGCATTTAAACCTACAGCTGCCTCAAATGAAACCGCACAGGTTCCGACGTCGCCCGCATATGGCTCACTCATTTGGATCCTCGACCGCATAGAAAATACACTTTCGAGCACTTTCTTAAGGAATTTGTTTGCAGAGGCGATATTTTATCCTCACTCATTTGCCATCGTACACAGGTTTCCGATAGCGTTCCCACTTTAATGGTTAAATTTGACTTCGATGACATTTATATTTGTCTCATGATAGCGAATAAAATTGTGTACTGCTTGTAAGATACACATATAACACGCCAGATCGCTTGCATTCGTAGTTGATTTTGAAAGTTGCTTTTGAAAGTTGATTTTGAGGTGATTTTGAGTTGATTTGAGTTGAAAACGTTTCATATAACGCAGCCAAAAAGGCAGAAATCTGTGGTTTATAAATTTTTTCTCAGCTACTTATTCACCCAGATTCCTTGAAATTTGCCTTTCCATTACCTTTATCATATTGCTATTATTGATGTTACGTATTGCTTATGTTGCGCATTGTTATTTGTTTGTGCATGCGAAACGGAAAACGTGTGGTTGATGTGCGGCCTTGGCTCATTTGGTAAAAAATTATTTCAAAAAGTGCTCGAAAGCTTTACACGCTACTCAAGTGGCAAACGAGTAAGTTGTATGCGGCAAAGTTTAAAAGTGTTATTTTTAAACAAAGACAACTGAACTTTCTCGTGCAGCTGCTCCGAAGAAACTGCTCCGATGGAAAGTGCGCTGCCTTAGGTCGAATAACTTTGCTTTCTTTCTTCTTTTTTTTTTGCCTTTTGAAGTTTCACAACCGCGCGTACCTTGAAATTCTTATTTTGAGAAGGTGCAAATTATCATTCTCCCGACTGTAGCACGAAGTTGCATTCGCTAAACGAATCTTTCTGCTTCACGGCATTCCTTGCGGTTTTCCGCAGAACACATTCGCCAATCGATACTTTGTTTCGCATACCTCAGTGTGCAACGACAGCTCTCTTTCCACTCCCAGGGAAGAAGGCACGGGGAAGAGATGCGTGCTCGCCGTGTGCGGCGGGATCATATTATTCGCACTCGCCACGGTTGCCGTGGTGTTCCTGTTGGCCTACCAGGGTGACAGTAAGTATCCATGGTTCTAACTGATTTTGTGACAGCGCCAATAAAAACAGACTGTTGGAAATACATCATTCTAATATAGACACGCGTACAGAGCCTTACGCCAATAGGCAGTGCCAGAAGCGTACACGTTTACTGAATAGCTCCATTAGGCCATTAGCCTTCCATGATGTTTATTTCATTTCCTCACCCTCGATCGCTCACCACCTCTCAAAATTCACGGATCTTTGAAAACACAATGAAGTGAATATCTCTCGATAGCCCTTTATTATGTAATTCTTTGAGCCCAACTGCCACAAAACTGTGAACTGTTTGCAAAGGTCAGTTTCCGTGCCTAATTGTACGTTCGAAATTCTAGTGAATGGGTCTTGTAACGCTCGCAAAACAGACGCATTTTTTATACCAAAGCAAGAGAGAATTTGCAACGCCGCTCGCTATTGTCACTCGCCGGAAATGACGCAATGGCCCGGAATGCGTGGCTACTCTGCATTAACTTTAGTTGGTCGCCGCCCATGGATGCTAGTGGCAACATTCTGGATGCCGCACAATAATAATAAAAACAAAACACGGAGGCGTTGTGCAGTGCATCATATACGGTACTATAATGAGATGGGTATATTAGGAGAATAAACATATACGGGCTCTGTGGCTTTACCAAAATTGATTCAATAGTATACACTACTCGCTTATAGCAGTTTTCTGTAAACTACAATTTCCTTGCATTTGTTCTTTAAATGTGCCGTGACACCATATTTTTACCAAAGCAACTCTCCATCGTGCCGCGTTCCTCGTACAGAAAATGAAAACACTACGCTAGATGAGTGAAATTCATGCTTTCGACATGCCTAAAGTAATCGCTTTTTACGTTGTTGATGTTGTCTTGAATTTATTCGTTAAAACATTGTAGTCTGGCAACCCGAATTTTCAAAGCTGCTGGCGTGACAATGCGAACCTTTCTTTAGCTGTAGCTGCATAGAAGGTGAGGCCACGCGCTCGCTTAGTCTGCTGTTTCGTAGACTGTGTGGTTTGAACGTAGTGTCTGCGAATTGATATCACGAAATATGATGTTATATTTTAAGGTCAACAGAATTTTAAAAATTTGCGAGCGACACGAAGGAGACTTCCACTCCTGAAGAGGAATTACTGCATTAAACACAAAATTTTTTGCACGTCAATTCGGACTGGGGCCTTCTTAATTATTAGCAGAGTTTAAATAAATAAACTTTAGCCTGGTACTTGCGCGACACGTTTCGCAGTTTACACGTTGTAGCCGACGAATCCGTAAGCCATATTCAACGGCAACAAATTCATAGGATGACGTAAGTTTCGAGATATGTTTTCCTCAAGTCTGGGACGAAATTCATTTGGCGTTCTGTTTATTTTGCTTTAATTCATAAAAAAAGGTGTTATCAAAAAAGAAAGCAAATGGGACAGTGTATTTTTACGGAAGTCTGATTGCATGGCTATCAAAAAACAAATTTTATAACATCAAAATCCTTTCCGAGCGTATGGAGCCCGAGAACGCGTCGACTTGCTGTATGTGCTTGTGCCTGTCGCAATCTTTTGCCATAGAGGAATTAGCAAAATAGCCGGTTAGGGAAGTTTTGTTAATATGCCTAATAAATACTTTTATTTCTCGTGCTACTTATTCTTGCCTCACTGAGTAATTTCGCTAATTGAGTGGACTTGTGCTATATTTATGAGGTGATTGCTTTTAGAAATTCGACAATCACTAAAATGAAACACCTGGCATATGTGCATTTCGATGCCTAAAATTGGTCGTAAACACACCCTGCGTCATGCGCCTATGTGTGTTTTGTGGCCGCCGTTTCGTGCTGACGAACATGTTTGCTCTTAAAACGCCAAGTTGAACGGCAACGTGTCTTGAAGATTGCTCAGTGAGACAGAAAACATGCTGTAGTTGAGAAATATACGATAACACTCGCCGAACGTGGGGTTTGTACTCAATCGAGCAGAGAGAGAGAAACAGAAAAGAAACTTTCCGGCAGGCAATTTGTTCTTGGAGCGCAACCATCATTGTTCACCTACGCCCCGAACGTAAACAAAGCCCAACAGTCAATAATTAACCAAGCACCTCGCAAAGATGCGGATAAGGTAACGCATCGTCACGGCTGTTTTCTTTTTTTTTTGTTTTTTGTTCGCTAGGCTCCGAGGTGGACGACGCAGCGCGCAGCAACCGATCTGGCGGTGGTGACGCCCCGCCTCCCCCGGAAGTCCCCGTCGTCGAAGAGATAACTACCACTGTGAGTCATGGCGTCTACCACGAATCATGCGGGACAGAACCCCGTGCTGCTGCAAGACAGCTCGCTTTAATTGTGACGCTTTCTCTGCTAACCTTAGCGGACTTTGTCGATCTCGATGGTTGCCGCTGCTACCACTGCCGGGCCGAATGTCTCACACGTGGGACAGCGTTCATCTAACGAATTGGCTTAGCGTCATGCGTGGTCGCGTGGGTCACGTGAGTGGCGTAGTCCGGTTACCTGGGACATGCGATGCAGTCACATGTCATTACTGTGCTGCAAGACGCGATGCTGAAGGTGGAATAGTATTATGCATTGTATTTAAGCGGGGGCTTCACGAAAACTTCATTTGACATTGGCCCTGACACGTGTATTGTGCGTGCGTTTTTTCATTGCATTGGCATACATTACGAGGTGTGACTTGCTCTGATTTGTCTGAAGTCGGCATCGCCACAGTGTCTGCCGTAAGCGAGTCACCTAAAGCGGCTTCGCAAAGTTACAACGGGCGTCTTAGCGACGACTGCATCTCAATGTGATAAAAATTTCTATTTTTGGAGACAATATTTTTAGCGGTGGTGGACATCAAAATTTGATAAATAATTGCAAATAAGTCTTTAGCAACGTCACCACCAGCTAATATATATTCGCCGAAACCTCTCTGGGTTACCGGCATTGCCTCCCGCACCAGTAGCAACGATTGCACACTACCATAGATGCTTAAATGCCGTAGTTATCATTGCATAACAACAAAGTAATAGTTTTATATTAATCCTTTTAATTAGCCGGCTACGCTGTGTCGCTGCGTAGGTATACTTGTGTTTGCAACAACTGCCAACTTTTTTCACGCCTTCTCTTGTATTAGTAACCACTCCCGCCAAACATGTCACTTCAATTTAAGAAATTTCAAGTAAATGAATAAGTTTATCGCCAAGTGCAGAAATGTCATATGTTGAACAGCATAGTAACTGTGTATTCACAAAATGCCCACTAAACGCTTTAAGTAGGTAATGAGAAGAGGTCTCCCAATTGACTAACGTGTTTCTTACAGCTGCTGGTGACTTGCACACCCATACGACATTTATACCAATGCACTGTTCCAAGGTAATGGTAATGCTGTTACACAATATCAATCAATTAATCAATCAAGCAAGCAAGCAAGCAATCAAAGGTGTTTGTTAAAGTGCCCATGAACAACCTCGAGGGTCTTGTTGCTGGCTCACTCGGCAAAAGAATGCGAGAAAAAATATTGCATACCCACAGACGCACACACGCACGCACACACACAACATAAAAAAGGTAAGTTAGCGAAGAAGAAGCGCTCGAAGCCATCACTGCGAAATACATCGGAGACGAGCAACAACGGAAGACGCAGCCAGTCATTCACCCGGAGTACGAGGGGGAACCCAATCCGGATTTAGACCAACCTTTCACCAAGTCGGAGATCGTGGCAGCCATAAGAAATCTCACAAGAAACACGACGCCCGGCAGGGATAAAATTAACAACAAGACCCTCTGCAACCTGGACGACGGGGCGACGGAGAGTTTGCTAAAGTATATCAATAAAAGCTGGGAGACGGCCAGTATACCGGCTTCCTGGAAGCACGCGGACGTAACGATGATCCCGAAACCCGGCAAGCCCATCAACCTACAGAACCTGCGTCCGATCTCTCTTACGTCATGCGCGGGAAAACTCTTTGAGCACATGGTCCACAATCGTCTCTCGCCCTACCTGGAAGAAGGTGGGCACCTGCCGAACACTATGTTCGGTTTCCGGCCTAACCTCTCCACCCAGGACATTCTACTTCAGCTTAAAGAAGAAGTCATCGACGGCCTCAGCACATGCCACAAGAGTGCCATCCTGGCACTCGACGTGAAGGGAGCCTTCGACAACGTCTCACACGAAGCAGTGCTAAACAGCCTACAACATACCAACTGCGGACGGCGGACATACAACTACGTCCGGGACTTCCTGACGGGTAGAACGGCGACCATAGGCCTGGGGAATCTCAGGACCGAGAAGTTCCCAGTACCGCAGAAAGGAACCCCCCAGGGGTCGGTGATCTCCCCGTTGCTGTTCAATATAGCGATGAGGGGATTGCCGAACCTCTTGGAGAACATCAGGGGTATCCGTCACGCAATGTATGCAGACGACCTGACCATGTGGACGTGCACGGGATCGGCGGGCGAACAACAAGACACCCTGCAGGAAGCCATCGACAGGACCGAGCATTATCTACACCACTGCGGTCTTTCATGCGCGCCGGAAAAGTCGGAGCTCCAGATCCTCAAAAAGAGGACAAGAGGGTGGCCTCCGCAGGACACACCTGACCCAACGTTGACACTAAATGGAGTCAACATACCCAAGGTGGACACACTTCGTATTCTGGGCCTCACTTTCCAGAAGGACGGTGCCGGTCTCGCCGCCATTATAAAACTGCAAGCGACAGTTATCCAAGTCGCGCACTTGGTGCGAAGAGTGACAAACAAAAAGTACGGCCTGAAAGAGCAGGACACAATCAGATTAATACAAGCCCTGATAATCAGCAGAGTCACTTACGGCACCCCGTACCTGGGTCTCAAGAACAGCGAGAGAGACAAATTGAACACCCTAATACGAAAAACCTACAAGCTGGCACTGGGGCTTCCACCGAAGACGTCGACGGAGAAGCTGCTCAGCCTGGGTATACACAACACTTGGGAGGAACTTGTAGAGGCCCACAAGACCAGCCAGATAGAGCGACTCAAGCTCACCAGCACGGGTAGGGACATGCTAATAAGACTGGGCTACCCAGTCGAATATGAGTCTACAAAACAGCGGGTTCCTCTACCCCTGAGGGAGAAGATCACGGTGGCCAGCATCCCGAGAAACATGCACCCTGAATACCACAGAGAAAGGAGGCGAGCGAGAGTGAAAGCTCTACGTAAGGCCTACGAAGGACCAAAACAAGGAGAAGTCCGATACACCGACGCGGCAAAGTACAAGAACAGAGCGGCCTACGCTATCAGCGTGATCAACGGCCAAGGACAAGAGGTAGCTGCGGCCTCGGTAAACACTACAGACATCGACTGCGCGGAAGAAACGGCGATAGCCCTGGCGGCCACTACGGGCCAGCGAGAGGAAGATCTAATCACAATCATCTCCGACTCGCAAACAGCATGTAGAAATTACCAAAAGGGCCGCATTTCCAAACAAGCCCTGAGCATCCTCGAAAAACGAGACAATTTCCCTGAACTGTACATTGTCTGGGCCTCGGGACACGAGTCCCTGGCGGGTAATGTAGCGGCTAATGCCGCTGCCCGAGATCAAATTCTCCGGGCTATCCCACCAGGTGCACGAGCTCCGGTAGACCAACAAAATAGCGTCCCGAAAAGATACGCCGATATCCTGAGCCACTACAGGCTGAGTAGGAGGATCTATCCACCCCCGCATCCCCAGCTGACAAGAGGAGAGGCGGTGATGTTCCGAAAACTACAGACCGGCACATTCCCGCACGGCACCCTGCTACACGCGATGTACCCTACGAGCTATACCCACAAATGCGCTTTCTGCTCTAGGCCCAATACCTTCTACCACATGGTATGGGAATGTCAGCAAAACCCATCGACACCGCCCATCACCGGACCAACCGTGGAGCAGTGGGAGGCCCAGCTGACAAGCTCGAGCCCTGAAGACCAGCATCGCCTGGTGAGCAGGGCCAAGTTATCAGCTCAGGCCCCCGGCATCCTGGACTAGGGAAGCCGCCCACCTCGGACGATTTTACCGTCGGCTCATTTCTACTAATAAGGTTTATTCCTCCTCCTCCTCGCGAACACAGATTTCAACAGATCATAACATGTGTACACTCACAGAATGCAAAATAAAAGTAGAGAAACAGAAAAGAATTACAGAATGATGGAACACAGAACAGACCAGAGTTTTGTTCAGTTATCGAAATTCCTCTGCAGTTCCTCTCAGGAAAATATTAAAATTAGTCATGAAGATATCGAGGAACTCTGAATGGGCGTTATATGTCACCTGCACTCTAGATAGATGGTCACAAAAATTGGAAGATCACAAAAATTGTAAGGCTGAAAGGCGCGCTGTTTCCTAGTGCTTTTATGCGGTATGTAAAAAGGCACATTGAAAGCAAGTCCGAGCAGCAGATTTTTCTATGTGGTAATTTGAGGAGAAGATTAACATCCGATTTGTTGCGTCTACAGGTGAGGGCACATAACGTGAGCGTCTGTGTCAGCTCTACGGAGATGGAAGGCTTTCTACAGAATCGATGTTTAAATATAGATGTGAAGATTTTTTGCACACTTTCGAGAAGCTCCCAATTTGACCTATAAGTGCTGCACAAATGACGGAGGCGTACTCAAGAACTAGAAGGCATATGCTCTTACATAATGTTACCAATGGCCCAGGCTGTTGAAAGTCTCTCGTCAACCGACATATTTTCCCGAGCGTTCGAGGTGCATGCTGTCCATCTGTCCGGTATGGGGTAAAAAACTCAGAGTCATCGAAGCACACTCGAAGCTCTTTTGTTCCCCGAGTTCTTGGCAGGAGAACGTTTTTTGACGCTATAGGAAAATAAAGTGCTCTTAGCCTTCCGCGTGAAGCTTACAATTTTCGCTTTTGATGCGTTTATGACCAGCTTGTTTCCAGCGCACCATGACGCGAAATTCGCAATGTCCTTCGGAAGAACGGCGCAATCATGAAAATTTTTTACCACTTTGAAAAGTTTCGCGTCATCACCATATAACAAAACAGCAGTTTTGAATGACTGCCAAAATGTCGTTAATAAACAGCGAGAACAGAAGAGGGCCCAAGACAGGCCCTTGGGGAACTCCATTTTTAACTGCATAAGTGACAACTGACCATTTATGCTAACGTTGGCGCACGGTTCGCATAGGTAGCTTCTTATCAGCCCTGTGACAGAGTGGTGCAGATCAAGTTGTGTCAACTTTTGAAGGAGTATTTTGTGGCACACAACCTCAAAACCCTTAGTTAAATGACATCGAGCTGTACTGTTTCATACACTGCTTGACAGGCATGCATCATGAAGCTAACTAGGTAGGCAGTTGTGGAGGGTCCTGATGTGAAACCATGCTGCTGAGGAATGATAGTACCGATTGATAGCTGTAAAGTTAAGAGTCGTAAGTTATACACAGCTTCTACGCTTAGCGTTTGATTATACATGCTACACAATGACACCAAGTGCCGCAGTGAACTGTAATTGGGGTTGCTTTCGCACTAAACGAATTCCTTGCACAATTAAACACCACGCATCATCAGCATCATCATTACTACACGAAAAATAAATAAAATCAAGGAAAAACAGTCTGACACACGAAAAATAAGTAAAATCAAGGAAAAGCAGTCTGACTGTAAGCTCTATATTTACGGCAGTAGCAAGTTCACTTTCGCTATATAAAGGAATACGTACTTTTTGTTGATTGTAGTCGAAACAGTGTACTGTCTCACTGCTAGCTGTCTCGTGTCACACTCATTCAGTCAAAAAGAAAAAAATGGCGTGAATAAGTAATACAGCGGAAATGGCCACGATATTTGGCTCTTTGCCAATATTTATTTCCTACAACATCTCGCTTCACGGTGTGTCAGAATATTTGCAGTTCGCGCGAAAGGCGAAGCACCGATTGCGATAGCAAATTAGCAGATAGCTGTACGAAGTAAGTGTAGTAGTTTTATCGGCCGTATAGGCTTGTAAACATTCGCTTACTAACTAAACTAACAATGATAGAATATGTAAGCGTGACTCAACGAGGGCGTAGAAAGAAACAGACATACAAAGACAGCGCTGGCGTTGTGTGTGTGCTTCGTTCTACGTCCTTGTTCAGTCGCGCTTGATCATTCTGTCATAGCTTCAAACCAACTAGCCTGTCAACGTGTTATGACTAAACTATCCACCACGGTGTTACGAGCGCACAGGTAAACATGAACCCATCTCACTGGATGAGAGCGGACACTGTCTCTGAAAATGCTGGATTAAGGAATCGCGGCAGCAGCTCGCGAGCCAACTGACATGCATGCATCTGTCACTTCAAAACGAACGAAACGTCGAAGACACAGCCCATACGAAACTACCGGCACTACACGCACTCTCTAAGCATCGCAGATCCCTTGAAGGTGAGGCCCGCACGGGCGCACACTTTGGCCAGGTCGCAGATCGCGTTCAAGACACACGAGCGCCGGCAACGAGTCCCTACCGCGTCCTCCAAAGGCGCCTACTCATACGGCGTCCGTGATTCGCGTGGCCAACGCCGTAGTAGGCGCCGCGGTTGTCTCCACTCTGTACGGAGTGGCGGGCGAGGAGGCCATCGAAGTACCCTAGCAGCCACCGGTGAAGAACGCCCCTCCTCCCGTGCCTGATCCCCCTGCCTCGCGCGCCACAGGAGAGGGCACACATCCGGGCTGCGTTCCTCACTCGCTCACACGAGATTGAACCGCGTTCGCCGGCTCACCCTCACACGCTTTCAGTCGTGCGGTACTTCACGGCGACGGCGACGGCGGAAATGCGCCAGGAGTGTCCACATAATTGCTATCGCAATAAAATCTGACGTTGCAAACAATGCCGCAGTTAATATTGTCACGTCATAATATCTCACGCTACTGGGTCTCCGTCCCCCCTCTAGCCCCTCCCGACAACGCTACGCACTCAACCTATGAGACGAACGACACCTTCGACCTCCAGCACCGTGGCTACACCGATGGCGACGGTGACTGCGACGATGACGGCGAGCAGCACGGTGCCTACTACGCCCTCGGGTGAGTTTTCAGATATATGTCATACGCGCTGTAATCGGGTCGCAGAACGATACCTGGATGTCGCGATAGGTAGTGAAGTAGAAATTCTCCTTTGTTGACGTGCCATGAATATATAGCAGAAATCTAGCGTAGCCAAACTTCATACCTTCGGAACTGTGTTCTTTCACAACAAGTAAGTGGAAGCATGTGGAATAGGGTTAAAGGTGACAAAAAGAAGCTTGAATTTTTTGTGGGGCCAGTTGTTGAGATGATACCATGCTTGTCGCAGGAGTGGACGTACGCACTTATACAAACACAAATGAGGCGCCATGATTCGTTACCGATTTCTACACAATCGGTGAGCAAAAAAAATCGCTCTAAACAGCCAACACACAACGCTCACTTTATTACATATCCGAACTCAGATGCGATGTATGCTATACAAAACAATAATAAAATGTTAATAAACGCGGCTAAGTGTCGCGTGACCGTCGTACGCGAATTTTTGTTTAGGCTCATAGATGCAGTGTGAAGAAAATCGCAAATAGAGCAAAGACTGAAAGAACGAGGCAGATAAATCAAGGTGCACCTTGATTTTTGTTCAGTAAGAAGTATTTGCTAATGCGAGAGACAAACAAAAGTGGTTCCAGATAACGAACGTCATTAGTGCGTCACCTCCAAAAATACCCCCAGGGTTAAAGTAATCAGACTACAAAGCAAACCTTCTGCTATCAGCGGCACCGTCTTTCCGTTACTGTAAAGAGTCGCAATGTCTCTTACAAGGCTCGTTGCTGGACTAATTTGTTCATGATATAACGTAAAATCAAAAGCTCACAATGAAGTCACCGACAATATTGAACACAACGAAGTGCTTTTAGTGTTGTCTTGTCCGAGTCCGTTTTTTTGTTCTTTTTTTATTTTACTTTATACAATATGTCGCCACTCTGCTAAAATCTTTTAGGCGGTTTGATTTCAAGAACTTTTGAGTAACCGTTTCTCTCGTACTATGTCGAACGTTCACTTCAGGCTTGCTGTATCATGTGTTAAGCACACGGCATGCCTTTCCCTTCCTCTGCCGCCCTGTTTACTGCGTTTTTTCGTTGTCGTTTCGGTGGTTTTTACGCTGCCTTCCCCATTACAAGTACGAGCGTTTGCCCAACATTCAGCTCTCACGACTGCCTTCATCCGCGAAAGCTGGTTTCTCCGTGCACTCTATGGTGGCGTGATATTTTGAATGAAACAGGCAAGAACGCAATGTCGCTAGACGGAGGCAAAATGGATACGAGGCGTTTGTAACTGCCTGCGTACGATGCTGCGCTACGCGACAATTACTGTATAGACCCAAACTGCAGGAAATGTCTTGAATGTACGCTGGATTGGTAAATAGTATCCTTGTGGAATAATTCAAAGTGAGCGATGCCTTATTAAAACAAGAAGAAAAGAGGAGGGGACACGTGCCATTTAGGGTCCCGCAATATCACTACCACACATCATAGATATTGAAGGCCTCTACCGAGGACTCGAATTGGGTTTATCTATTAGCAAGGGTTACACTGTGTTCTCAAGCAAAACATTCTAGTTAGTCTTCTTAATTTTTCTGCAAGACAAACAGCCGATGCATGCAAATACACCTTGAAATCCGCGACGTCGAACAAATGTTCCAGCGATGCGGTTCGAGCATAAACTTAAAAGGGACCGACTGATTCCAAGAGCTGTCCTGAGTATTCGATCCAAACTCGAATGGAATAATAACAGCTCCTTGAAGCAATCAAATAACATATTTATTGAGGTCACGCACCCAGAGTTGACGCAGATTATGAGCTGAAACTCCGCAGAAGAGTAAAAGCTTGATCTGGAGTGCAATTAGGCAGATGCTTCCAAGTGATGTAGGTATTTCTGACATACTTGGCAAGAAAAGCAAATCAAGGCATTCTTGTAGTTCTATCAGAGAAAACCTTTGAAAATAACACACTGAAAATGAAGTCAAAGACCGCACAGCTCGGGATGGAACGAAGAAACATTAGGCCTAACGGTGAAGGATAACAGTGTACAGTAGCATAGCCATGGAGGTGTACATTGTTCTCTTTTAAACAGAAAGGAAGAAGTAACATTTGGAATATGATCCAATGCAAACGCAGACGCAATGGTCTACTACAGTAACTAAATGGGTTCAATGGGAAGTAAGCGAGGTGGGAGGTAGTAGAGTGTTACACAGAGTTAGGTGATTAGGAAATTCGCAGGAACGAGGCGAGAACGGCAGATATAGATCAGGGGATATAGAAGATCCTTTGGAAAGGTTTTCTCCCTCGTAATGGGATCACCTCGCAGACACACGCTGAATTTTAATGATCGCTGAAATCAACCCCGTTGAAAAAGACAAGATAAATATTTGTCGATACTACAGAAATTTCCATGCCAACTACAGAAATTTCTGTCGTGACCACAGAAATTGCTTCCGTACGACAGAAGTTCCTGACGTTTGTGTAGCTGGGAGAGACATTTCTGGTGTTACGACAGGAATTCTGACGTCGCAGCAGTAACATTTATTCGCGATTGCGAAGAGTTCGGAAGTCCCAGGAAAAAGGTTCTGCTGCGAGCACAAGAGTTCTGAAGTAGCAGCAAAATTGTTCTATCGCGGCAGCGATTCTGACGTTATGACGGAAATTCTGTCGTTGCGACAGAAACATTGTGTCGCCATGACCAAGAGTTCAGAAATCGTAACAGAAGTGTTCTGTCTCGTCAATAAGAGTTCTGAATTCGCAACAACTTTCTGTAGCGACAGCGATTCTGACGTCGAAACAGGAACTCTCTGTCGTGACGGCAGACTCTTTCGTGGCGTTAGAAATGTGCCACTTTTTATAGCAACAACATAAGTTCTGACGCCGAGACAGAAGCGCTTTCCGTTGCGACGCTTTCAAATTTTATGCCAGTTTCACATCAGTGGTGTGCACACTACTTTTCTCTTGCATGGTATTCAATGATGCGTCCTCTGAATACGGCAATGCTGCTAGCATCGACACCGGCATGAAAATTGTCGTAATTGTGCCGTGACGATGAGGCACCCATCACCCCCTTTACCAGCTTCCTCATAATCGGCCGTTGATCGAAATAAAAGCGTCTGCGGGAACGACTGCGCATCTATTTTGTTTTGGTTTCTAACATGAGGTACACAAGCCTGTGGACTGACACGTGGTGTAACTCTGACAGATTAGTTAATTTCCCAGAAATATTGCATAAACTTTTGCTCAGCGGAAAATAAGTTTTGGGTTCCGCTAAATTGGGTGAAAATCTTCCTCGCTCGGCTGTCGGTGTTCTGGCAGAAGCGCTGTCCTGAGAAACGGGTAGGCTATTTAAATGAGCATTTATTCGTGAACGTTTATGTACCAATGTTGCGCTGAAGACAAGAATTATATGCGCGCTCAAAAGTGTAAAGAGCGAGTGACAGCTGTCGAAATTAGCAGCAACAACCCTAACAGTGTCCCCGGTCACCGTGGTCTATTTATGAATTTCTTAACCCGTATAGATACCGTAAAGCGAAGTTGATGTTCTAGCATTTCACGGAGTACAGGCCGATGGTAACACTTCTCTTTTAGAGAGGCGCCAGTTTACGTGGCGAAGGGAAAGCGAACCCATTGCTCTCTCAACATACAAATGTAAAGAGCAGCCAAGAGAACGATTGTTACTGTTGACATGGATGAAATGTACTAGTCTAACCACGTTCGGCGTAGGGCAGTGGTAAGATAATGGGATCAGAATCATCACGTCGCAAGTTCGGATCCCCGGCGAAAATTTTTGTTCACTTTCTACATTTTTGCACTAACACATTTACGTAGCCCTAAAGACATCTCTGTCAATTTTCAGTTAGGTGTAGCTGAAGAACTACAGAACGTCGGACTACAGAACATCCCAAAATATGGCAGTCTGAAATTTTGCGTTGTGTTTTTTCAACTGGGAAAGATCAGCAAACTACGCCAGCCCCATCGCCTTCATTCTGCGGCGCTAATGCAGAAAGAGCCAACCAGGAGCGCGGATTTCAAAACTTCTTTCGTTCCATTCGTTATTAAAAGCGAGCGCATTACCATGGTGTAAATAGCGTAAGAAATAGTAAGATGATAACGAAACCTATGGCGACGACGATGACATAATGATAATGAGAATGAGTATGTAGAGGTTCTCTTTCATTGGCACAAAGAGTGCTGGTGCCTTAGCTATTGATGATGATGATCATCTTCTTATAGAGTTTATATTGGCATATCTCTTAATTGCATGTGTACTAAACTGGTGTTCTGCTACTAATAAACATTTGTCTGACAGCGCTCGCCCATATGTCCTTCTCTTCGTATTTCCGTCTCCTTCAATGCGGACTTCAAGTGTAAGCTTATATAGGGTGTGCCCTATTGGTCCTACTTAAGAGCAAGTACTGGCACTCTATGGCCATATACTCGGCCCTTGCGCCACAAAACGCCAATTTATCATCGCGAAGAAGTTAATTGATGACGATCACGGCGACGCCCATTTAACTGCCCTCGCTTTCATTGGTTCTCGTAGCCCGATCGACGACGCCACCCCCGCCGCCACCCCCGCCGCTCATGTGCTCGGTGGGCGCGACCGCGGCTGCCATGAAACCGCTGTTTCCGCCCGACAATGCGTGCGACATCGTGGTCTTCACTCACGTGCGGGTCTTCAACAGGACGGTGCGTGCGGTCCTCAGCCAGATGAGCTTCGAGGCGTTCAGGAACGTCTGCGCCACCTATCGGCAGACAACGTGCGGCCTCTCTTTCACCTCGAAGTGAGTCCACGTGACACTCCTGACAAGACGCTCGTGACGTCACCCGCCAAAGGGTGGGGGGTGGGCAACAGGGGAGGGTCTCGGTGGCTGTGCTGGAGGTCGCTGGTTCGATTCCCTGCCCAAGCAGCTAATATTTCTTCTCGCAGCCCCACTGTTGCTGCAGGACGTTCAACCCCATCGATCATTCGCGAGGTGTTCCTAAAATTTGCTTTTTGAGGCTGTGGTTTCGCGGCGGCAGAGAAGCGTTCATCAGGCGAGAAAAACGATCCAAAGTGGCGCACGAGGTCTAGGAATCGACTCCCAATTGCGGCGCCTTGTTTCAATCAAGGCTGAAATTTCGGAAATAAAAAATAATGCTAATTTACTGTAGAGAACCTCGGATAGTCATCCAAAATCAGCCGGAGACCTCTCGCGTTAGTTTCAGCATGTGTCAGACACTAGAGTCGCTCAATAAAAATCCGCCATTTTCGGTTGTTATTATATAGACGCCTTTTTTGACATAACGTCTTCTATTCTTGTTTAATATAAGCCACAAACGTCACACGCGAATGCGGCTCATCTGGCAATAAGCAGTGAACGTTTCCTCTACCATTGAAGGAACCGCGTACCAACGAAATAGATAGAAGCGCAAGGGCAGCCTGTCTATAGTTCTGGTGCAAATACAGGAGGACTTTCCAGGAAACCATAATCTCGTTTTCACAAGCTTGCCACGAATCAGTTCTAATCAATCACTTTGTAGAGTTGGCCAAGCGAGAGAAAGCTAATAACGCTTTTCTTACGAAGCAGCCGTTTTGCTTCCATGACTCTCTTCTGCAATATATGCGCGCTGATTTCATAATACAAAGTAGGAGAAGGCAATCAGTAGAAACCGCGGAGTCATTTATTACTTCAGTTACGCATTCTATAGATCTGCAGGAAACATATCGGGTTTTTGTCTTGACTATCACAGGTTTTAAGAGTTGCCTCTACCAGATAGCGCGATCGTAACCATTGAATTTAATTGCTCCAGGAGGCGGAACGCCCTTTTACAATTCTACAAAATTTCGAGCACATATTGCAATACACAACTTCAGTCGGTTTACTTACAAGGCACGTCCCTTCGAACAAATTCTGAGGATAGCACCCGTTGCGTTAGAAGCGCTTTCAAACTTGTATTTAAGGTGTAGTGTTGTTCCACTCAATTCATAAGAAAAGAGAAACAAGAACACTTCGTTTCATGCTTTCAAACCTGAAAATATCTGCAACGCCGATCAATTTCTTCTTCGCACACAGCAGGAATGAACCTTTCCAAACTGGTGCCGTCCTGAGAATCCGTTCGAAATGGATACGGCTTGCCAACTCACCACCTATGATTCGCAAAGTGCGAATTGCGCCGTAAAGTGATGGTTAAATCATGAATGAGTAAAATTTTGTTTCCACATGCATTTTGATATCTTGCGCAAGTAATGAAGTGAAATGGCACAATGACTAGAATCTTGCTATCTAGAACACGCGATTTTAACAATGCTGTATAGTATAAAAAAACACCCTGTATATTATAGCGCTATTGTGTGAAACACGTATACTGTCCTTTGAAAGCCTGTACACTTATGCCCTTTCAGCTCTTGTCTACTATGGCCATTAGCTTTCCTTATGTATGCCCTCTGGACGTCCCTGTGCCAAGGCAAACTAAAGAAAAGAAATGTCTTGGCGACGTTTTGCATATGATTACGCAAGTAGTGTGTATACATGGTTTCGTAAGAGAAAGTCCAATGCCAATAAAAAGAGAAACAAATTCAGTGGTGTTATGATGCCAAAACGACCATTTGAGCGTACGGCACGCCCCAGGGAAGATCGCGGATCAAGGTTCACCGCCTGGCTTTCCTTAAACGTGCACCTAAATCTAAATAAAGGAGTGCTTCTGCATTTCGCCATCATTGAAAGGCGGCTGCCGCGGCCGAGGTGGAAGCCACAACCTCAAGCTCGCCAGATCAACGCTACAACGACTTTTAGTACGGGTTTAATGCACTAAAAATTAGAGGCGTGCAAAAATTTTAAGCAATAAGCAGTCCATATAAATTGATTCTTATTACCCTGGATTGTGGTGTAAACTTTGCATAGTATATATTGTCATGCAGGCGTGTTATTGCTCATAATCTTGTTTAGTGCGTTACCTTATATATGTGCGCCTTTGGAAGATCGCTGACTTCAGCGATTCTCCATTTTATCTACGCTTACACAACATTGCACCAACCGTTACGGCGTCTGTAGATGTCAACAGGATGCAATAGGAAAGTTGTCATTCAGGCTTAGATTTTCTGAGCGTAATATCCAGGATGTGGAAGAGCACAGTTGAAAAACTGTACTAGTTAAATGGGGGGGGGGGGGAGGGGAGTGAGCGCCGATTCACCTGATGCCGACGTATCCCACAACTAAGCTAATAGGGGCACGTGGCTAATATACCACGGCTGTAGTTTTTCTGAGCATCACAAACCTAACCACTCTGCTTAGGGCACGCAATTTTTTATCTCCGCCCGGTGCTTCTGTAGAAGAGGGGTAAATACGACATTTGGCCGAATGATTGTACCATGGCAGCTTTGCCCAAGTAAGAACTTTCCTAAACTGGACAGAATCTCATTACACGTGGATATTACTAGTTCCTAACACCGTCTGCTCTGTCTCTCGTAGGAGCTAAATTCTGTTTGTTTCGGCTTCCAAACACGGCAAGACAACGCTATAAGATCCGGCTGAACACTACAGGAACCATTACGCTCTTTTCAGTCAATAACTCACTTGAACATGGACACACCATGCTCGTTTAGCCGAGGCGTTTCTCAAATCATCTAAACAATTCATTTAGAATTTTGCGTCAGAATCTGCCCATATATGTCCGCTGGAAACGGAAACGTTTTCATAACCATCTCCACTTAACCCTGTCTTACGTCATTTGACTACGTTCTGTGCTTCCGGCCTCCTTCACTCACTTGCGAGTCTTGCGCTGTAGGAAAATCTAGGTAAGAGCGACAGCTCAGTGAAATGGGATCGGCCTGAAGTTGAACAACGCGCACGTGGTAGAATTGTGTGCCATGTCGCGAATGGTCCTGTTGTGCTGGCACTGGCGTCGCAGCAATGCCGGGCACACCCGCAAGCATGCAGAACACTGGGGAACATAGAGCTTCTTATAATCACCGAGCGGCAAAACTGGAGCTGCCGGCGTGTTGCTTGCACTGGAATCTGGACATATGGTGGCTTAGGGCTGGCGTCTTTATCGGAGAGACATGAATTTAGAGAGACCCATTATGGCTAGCAGCATTTCATCTTTCTCACTTACTAATTCTTGACGAGTTTGCAGCTTGTAAAAATGTAAAATTTTCAAATTGAATGTGTAACAGCATTTAGTGTAACAGCGTTCACTTTATTAAGCCGCGGTGATATGCGCTGAGTCACGCAGTTAGGTCAAACGCGAAGAGAACCGGTGGCCGCTAAAGTTGAAAAAAAAAATAAAACTACAATGTCTGCGCTCACTGTTCTTCACTTTCAACAGTCCGTTCTGGTTTCTTCACTTGCTTGTATTATTCGGGAGGTAATGGCTACGTTCAAGGCCGAGTGACATTAGAGGCGTGCCTCGCAGACTCGCATCTCCAAATTGCCGTGGTGGAACACACACCTGTAATTAAACTCGTAAATGGGATGGTGGAACGAGATTTTCATCCTAGGTATTATACATAGTAAGAATTATATAGCACAAATTGCGTGATAGAGAGCCTCGGTCGCGCCATGACTATCATGTCCCGCCACGATTCGATTCGCTCGCAGGATGGTGGCGGACAACATGTTCAGCAACACGCCGATAAGGAGCCAGCTGAAGCAACTTCGGAGTGAGTCGCGAGTCCACCACTACGGCATCCTGGACATTTACGGCACAAGAGCCGAGGTTGAGAATGTGTCCACAACAGTAGTGCCAGGAGTACTTAGCGTAAGTGATGGTCCTGTCCGCGCAATTTTGCCACTTACACGTACACCACACTGGCGTCAACGACCAGATAAATTTTGTAAGCATGGTGTTCTATTGGACAGATATTTACGGAATGCTAGGTTGCTGGAGACGTTTAAGGCTCCAGCACGGATGGATTAATGGATGGATACATGCTATTAGCATCCCCTTTGAAAAGAAGTGGTTGCTTGCCCCAGCAAACTGTATATTTCTTACTTTCCCGAATCTCCTACACGTGTTATTTATGGCCTGTGTCAATATGTCTGAGACGTTATTGGGAACTTTGGTTTTGTACTCCTCTGTTTTTTGTGCTCTCCCTACTTTTCAGCCATCAAATCTCAACCGCCTTCTTCTGGTCTAGATTGTGGACATGTTTACTTTTCCCTTGCTATCCATGAACCCTAAAGCTTCAAGGGGGGCACCGAAGCCTAAACTGAAACCCCGGTAGATATCCCCTTCACCTTAGAAAAAAGTATCGTCGTTTACCTAGCCCTAATGCAGCAAGCATATGTTTCTTCTTTTTATGGTGCACCTCGCTATATAGCTACGCGTTTCAAGGCATCCTGATCTCGGTTCCAAAAGTAGAATTTCCCTGTTAGCTATCATAACATGTTTCCATCTTATTTCGTTTTTGCTGCTTAGGGAGTTGCTTATAGTCTGTTTCTTTTCCATTGCTGCCACCCAGGAGATTGTCTCTCTACCTCGCACTTTGTGTTTAACCTTCTTTGTTTCCATGTTGCTTACTACACTGGCCCCACACTCTCTAGTAAGCGTTCTAGTTCCACTATGAGTCAATGCAACGCTCATGATACATCTTTTGACACTTTGTGAAACTACAACGCATTTGAAAGCTTCTTGTGCTGCGTGAGGGTTCTGGTCAAAAACAGAAAGGCTCAACGTTAGCACTCAAGTCACTTCCGACGATTTACATCGGCACTTAAGCAACGTATGGTTAGTCAGTGTAATAGTAAATCCTTTCCCTCTATGTTTATAGTCTGCTGCACGTGATGGCACAACCAACTCGGCTGCTCACCTAAACGTGTCCGGTAGCTGTCCGTAAACGTGTTAACCTTCACGGAATATTGGGTTACTGGAGACATGGGTGGCTACAACAACGTGCCGTAACAACGTAACAGCGTGCCGCTCGTAGCGGCACGTTGTTACGTTTTGCCTAAGAACAACATGTTGGACCAGTTTTCCTGTAGCTGGTTGTTCTTGTCGAAGACAAATAACAAAGGGTGCATGTAAGTGGTCAGGTTACTGCCAGCTAAGCAGAATATCATTCGTCACAGAAACATCGGATCTGTCATCTCTGGCTGAAACCTGCGGCAGCAGATGGCGCCACCAACTCGGCTGTTCGCGGCGCCACAATAAATATGAAGTGTCGTGTGAAACTTGGAGAGGAGTAAAGGTGCCAGCGCAGAGCAAGGTTTTGAAGAAAGACCCAGGAACATCGATGAAAGTAAACGGACGGCTAAAATGCACAAGTATCAGCACTTCAAAAGCGTGGACACAAAATGGAGGAATAGGCCAAGAAAGTTGGCAGCCGGGGACAAGGTATATCTCAAATGTAAATGGGTTACCAGGAGTCATCAAAAAGAAAGTGGGAGAAACAGAGACAGCGAATTAGGTGCAAATCATGGAGGTTAAGAAGATCAGGGAGATTTACGAGAATGGGATGAAACGAATTACAAGAGAAAATCTGCATGATGACACAAAGGGCAGTGCCTTGCTATACGAGGCAAGAGCTGGTTGTCTAAGAACGAAAACGTACCGGAGCAAATGTTTGCAACAATATGAGGCACGTTTCTACTGCAGCTAGAAATCCGGAAACCGCTCAGCACATCCTAATGGAATGCAAATGTATTCACCTAGTGAGTAGGTAACGCACACCTTTCAGGAACACTCGGATTAAAAGTGCAGGGAAGTGCCAACCGGTTCGCATACGACATAAGCAAAAGTAGTTTAGAGTACTGATGGAAACAAAAGTAGGGAATAGATCGATACGACCGGATTCCTTAACAGGCATAGATAGCGGCAAAAGGTGGATAAAAATTTTTGAGGGCGAGAAAAAAAAATAAAGGTGCACGCGGAAATGCTAGAATGAAAAGCACTAATAGCATACCAGATTACGTCACGAAGGCTAGGCGACTCTGTAATCACCGCGTTTCAACGGGAATGCCCAAGATCATTATACTCAGCAGCAGCATAATCATTCACGTCTACATTTCCGATGACCCGGTATTTCGCAAAGGACAATCCGTTTACTGGCAAGATCAAATTCTCTTCCAATAGCAATACGCTTACGGACAAGCTAAAACTCCCCCTGAAAAGCGTAATAGATTTACTGACAAGCTTAAGATCCCACTGTGAAATGTAATACGCTTTTTATTGACAAGCTAACACTGTCCTTTAGTTCTTCATATATGGTAGTTTTGAAGTCTCCTGACGTTTTCTAGTTGTTCTAGGAGTGGTCTTGGTCTTACAGAGTGTTCTTGAACTGCTATATATTTTGATTTCAGCGCAATGTAACTTATGCTGTGCTTTCTTTCTTTGGATCTCGCCGTTTGTGACAGCTTCGTTAATGGTATACTTTTTGACACCATTCCTCGTGAACCATGTATCCTTGTTTTGCGTGTGCGGTGTGGAGGTTGCCATATACAACCATTGGACAGCAACTATTTTTTATTGATGGTCTGACAGTAATATTAACAAATATGCACTATTTCTCAACGCTTTTTTCTCCTTATGAGAGGAATCACTGATAATTATGTTGCTTCGCATGGTAGCTTTGCGCTGGCAGCTGTGCGCAAGAGCAAGGTTTTTATTTATTCTGAAATTACGCAGTGTAGTTAAATGCACGCTGTAGTCACGAAGAGGTTCCAAGTCGCCTAGTTTCAAATTCTGCCTTCGTGGCTGTGCTAAGAGCATGCGTTGTTTGACTACTGATGGAATCTATCAGATACTGTACCTAAGATGGCCAATGCCTTTAGCTTTGAAATGAAGTCAGAAGGCTGGCACTACTGTCTTTCTGAACGAACACAGCAACTGGATGAACACCGAATAGCAAGGTCTAATGAAACTTGATTTTTTAGCCTGCCGCAATTTTCGCTGCAGCAACAGCCTACAGCAGTTTATCCAGAAATTTGTATATCTTTTTTCTTATTAATTTCTGGCATTCTAAGCTAGTTTTCGATGCTGTATCCTCGAATACGAAAGCTTGTAAGCGGCAAATGTGTTTGGTGAACAGACATTTGGCTGCATCAAATAAACACATTTCTTTTAATTTTTTTTATTTCGCTATCATAAAGTTGACATTTGCTTATGTACGTAAGTGTGCGAAATTATACACTGACATACAATGTGAAAACTGGTATTGGGAGCACAACCCCAAATGGGAAAACCCTCTAAACCACAAGCTTGGCTTCTCTGTCAAACGCTGTATTTTTCCGAACGCGCACTCTGAGGTCATGAAGACTAGGTGTCAAAAAGTAATAATAATATATAATTAATTAAATAATAATTATTTATTTATTAACTAATTGATTATTTGATTAGTTTTGTATTAATTACTTATTCTGTCACTCAGTCAATCGATCAATCAATCATATACTCAAAAATAAGTGTGAGAAACAGCCTACTATTGCTGTAAGCACAATGTGCTTACACCTTTCAGGCTGTAGACAAAATATTAAATGAGGATATCAGAGGGTGTAACACAGTCTGCCGGACCTAAATCGATTGCCGTTTGCTTTGCAGCGGATGCGACAACTCCTGGGCAATGACACCAGCCGCCACAAGGTCTTTGTCGGCATTGGGTACTACTACTACAACGACACCGATGCGTGGGATAAACTTGAATACGCCGCCGAGAACGTGGCGTCGTGAGTATAACGATCACCAAATTTTGCCTGCTCCGGCCACGGCGGCCGCATTTCCACTGAGGCGAAATGCGAAAACACCCATGTACTTATATTCAGGTGCACGTTAAAGAACCCCAGGTGGTCCAAATTTTCGTAGTCCCCCACTACGTCGGGCCTCATAATCAGAAAGGGGTTCTGGCACGTAAAACCCCATATTTTTTTATTTTCCCTGCTCTCAGCGTACGCTTCTTAGGATAAAGAAAAGCTAATTGAATGTTTTACGATGTCGAGGTGGATTCACTACTTCTACCTGAAGCAGGTATGCAGCAATTGGCAAGATACAATTATTTGTCGCGGCAGATTCTTTTGGATATGCAAAATATGGGAAGGATATGCCAAAGATACCTGACACTAAAAAATCTGTGCATGAACTGAGTTCTTGAGGGGCCTGTTTTTTTTTCATTATCATATTAAATGACAAAAAGACTAGCGCCATCTATGACTGTAACATTACGTAACAGCCAGCCTCTTTTTCACAGTGTTAATAAATAGAACGCATCCGCAAAAATTTTTGTTTGGATATTTTGTTGCTTTTTTCACCCAATTGTGTAAACCAAACCAATTATATACGTTATATCCAAGAATTGTACTAAGGACTAGTAAAAATATTATTGTAAGCGATTGATTGATAAAAAAAATGGTAGAGCCCATATAGCGATGACTGTTGACGGTAATGCTCTTAGCATTGAAGCCATATAGCAACACAACCTATTGCCACCGTCCAAATGCCTTGTGTATGAGCTGAAGCAGGGTGTGAGACCAGGCTAGTTGGTATTCCATGCTGAAGTGACTACAAGACTGGAGCCGGGATACAAAAAGGCGACAAGGACAAGCGCAAACTTCCAACTGGCGGTCATTACAAAAATGTAGTTATATATACTCTCGCGCACTTGATCAAAATCAGATGCAATCGTACAAGACACCGTGGTCATCGCAAATGAACAAGAGTGCACCATAGCCAGGCCAAGGCTTAAGGCAGCCTCCGGCTCTTTGAAGAAACACAAACAATAGTAAACAACGCGCAGCAAAACACTAGACTCATCATTGAGGCAGCGGCTATCGCAGAAGGCAACTGCTTTAGCAAACCATCCCTAGCATTTACTGCTAAAGAATTTGCATTCCTGGGGTCTGTATGTGGAGGCCCCCGTAAGCTTTGGCCTGGCCATGATGCGCTCTTGTTCATTTGTGATGACCATGCTGTCTTGCACGATTGCAACTGATTATGATCAAGTGCGCTATAGTATATATACATACCATTTTGTATTAAAAACCAGTTGGAAATTTGCGCATATCCTTATCGTCTTCTTCGTGACCCGTCTCCACTCTTGCCTTAGTCACTTCAGCACTGTGTATGAGGCGCGTACTGCAGCAGACTCCTTTCTCGGGCTTCCGTTTGAACACACTGCGCCACCTGGCGATGCCCCGCGAAGCCGCCGAGAAGGATGGAACGCCAGTGCATGCGCTGAGAAAGGCATCGTAAGGCAGCCGGGTTCCTCTCTCACGCGTCTTTCTGGAAGCGTTGCGCCATCCGGTGGGAGTGCCGAGATCTCCAAGCTTGGCTTCCAAGACTAGATGCGTGACAAGCCGTTTTATGGCAACTCTTAATATTGTTCGCATACGGCAGTGGCTCATACTCAGTGACCCACGTTGGCGAGAGATTCAACGCTAGCTGCTTTATGTTAAAGGCATAGAAAGGCTAGTGGAAAGCAGTAAATTAGGTTTTGAAATTCCTACGCGCGTATGGGCCAATGGTGCAACAGATGGTATCCGGATTTATGTATGCGAATGACATAGTGCTAAGAGCGGAAACTTCAAGGGGTTTACAGAGTCTGGCGAATATGTGTGGCAACGTAGCGACAAATGTAGGCCTTAGGATTAGCACACAGAAATCAGGAATTGGGAATATTAAGGAAAAAAATAAGATTAGTTCCCTTTCGCTCATTGAAGAAGGATAACCAAAGAAGCTGTATTGGGATTACTATGTGTACAACTACATTGATATATATATTTATTGTCATGTAGATTGTATAATTACTTACACCTGATTTCGCTACTTTCAAGTCTTATTTCGTCTCGTTCCTTATCACAGTGATGATCACTTTGTCATCACTGTGGTACACAGTGATCGTTTGTACTGCTATACTACAGACGTTCTTGCCAAAGGTTAAATCTCTGCATGACCGGTGACGCGTGGTCCGCAGATTGATGTCCGAGTAGCACTCAATCCCAAACACTTCCAACAGGAAGGATACAATCCGCTTTCCGGTGGGCCGCGCTGGGTCGATGTTAATGTCAACGATTAATGGGTACACTACTACGTTTGATTACGCTTTTCGGCCCTCCAATGGGAGCGAAGGGGCTCCGCCATTCCAAGTTGTATATATGGCCATGAAGGCCCTGGGCTATGGCATGGCCGGTAAGATAACATTCGGAGCCACCGCCACGACTGATACCATCAAAGGTAAACATTAACGCACTTTAATACATTGGCGGAAGATGATAGCATTCAGAGCGACCAACGCCACTTTATTTTTCACACATGCGCATGGGGTTGCGCCAGAGGAGTTTTTGGCGTACAGGAGAAAGATGGGTGGACGGACGAACGGACGGATGGACAGACGAATCGGCTGGTCATATACAGCTTCGCTGCAAACTGACAAACAAAGACGTACACCGATCAAGTAAAACTTAATAAAAGACGAGTCGTTTCGGCGTCCATACATTCCATATGGAAGCTTCGTTTGAAAGCCCCGAAACGTGATGTCTTTTAATAAGTTTTACTTTACGTCCTTTTTTGTCATGTCTTATACCGACCAGACGGGCTTCCATCGAACTCTCTATTACAGCTTGGCTGTAAAAACGAGTAATTACGTGGTGCTAATTCAACAGCGTGTGATACCCACAGTCCAGCAATGTAAATAACTCGGTGTATGCATATACGAAGGGAAGACTCACTTGAGCGCCCGCCAAGATAATCTGTAAATAAGCGGGAAGCGGAATGCAGCAATAATGCAACACATAGCACTTTGGGGCCACAATAAATATGAGGTGGCGCGTAGAATCAGGAAAAGAGTAATGTTGCCAGCGCTAACGTTCACAAATATCACTCTGTGCTTAAAATCGGGTGCCTTATCTGGGTGGAAGTTCATCAAAGATTGATGGGCCAGTTTGCTTTGGAAACCCATGACAGAATCACGAATGAGGTAGCGTAGGGTGACATGGGTTGGCGCTGTTTTGAAGTCAGGGAAGTGCAGAGCAAAATTTGTTTTGTAGAAAGTATGAGGAACATGCGTGAAAATAAACTGGCGGCTAAAGTGCACAAACATTTGTGCTTGAAAAGCGTTGACATAAAATGGAGCAAGATATTAAAAAAGTCGGCAACAAAGTACAGGGTAAATGAAAGTGTAAATAGAAAACTAGGAATCCTCAAAAAGAAAGCAAGAAAACCGTGCTAGCCAAGTGGATGTATGGAGTGTAAGCAAAAAAGACCATGGAGATTTACAAGAACTAGGAGAAAAAAAATAGAAAGGTAAATCTCTACACAAAGGGCAGTGCCTTGCGATTCGAGCTCGAACTGGTTGCCTTAGGACATAAACACACCGGAGGAAATATATGCAACAAGATTACGCACGTGTATGCTGGAGCGAAAATAGGGAGACAACATAGCCCATCCTAATGACATGCGAAAGAATCCGCAGTGAGACGCGTTAGTAACGTACACCTTCCAAAAGCGCTTGGGTTTAAAGTCGATGGAAGTATCATCTTGTCAGTAGTAGAAGCAAGCAAGAAACCTTTAGCGTATTGGTGAAAGAAAAAAGCCGGAAGAAAATTGATACGACCGGATCCCTTACAAGGATTTGTATCAGAAAAAGGCAAATAGCAAAGTCTTGAGGAAGAGAAAATAGATTATGGAGATGTATACGAAAATGCTAGGATGAAAAGCATGTGTAGCATACCTGATTACCTCAAGCATGCAAGCCAGGTGACTCTTTGGCAACGCCTCATTTGAAAGGTCATAGGGGATGCCGAGAAATCATCATTATAGCTGTCACCATCATCGAAGCCCGAGAGGGGAGTCACGATCCAGTAAACGCCTCTTGCACAATGCATTTCGGCGGTGGCCACATGTTTTGTCGCTTCATTGCTTCAATACTAAGCGCATAATCGCCTACAGCCATCGGCAGATCGGCACTGCCCAGTTTTCTTCTTTCTTTGTCCATACAGTGCGGCACCGTTCCCTGTGGCAATTACCTAATTACCCATGTAGCTGGCGTTAAAGACATTCATTAAATGTGGCACACAGCTAGTGGCACATGCAAAAAGGTCATTGAAAAGACCAGCAAAGTCCCTGTGGCTTCATGAATAGCGTGAAAGAGATTTATTCAAAACGGTACCTACCCATGTCATATACCCAGTCCCTGCATCCCCAGTGGCCCATGTCGCCGTCGAAGAGGTTCGTTGAAGAGCGGCACATCGGTAGACTTCCACATACCTAGTGAACCGAGTTGGACCGACGGTTGGTTTTGAATCATGTTCCTTTAGCGCAGCATCCCCGATGCGCAATCCATTGCACCATGGAGTATACAGAGGCCGAGGTTCGGGTGAATGCGGTTGAAGTGCCAGCTGGATAGATGTACAGTTAGCCCCCTAAAAGCTTTTGAAGTGCAAGAATAATTGTAATTGAATTTATGGTATTATCAGCTTCTTCCTTTTTGTTAACATCGCCTGAGAGTTTTGTCTTTGCTTTTATCACGAGGAGTTGTTTTTTTCGAGATCTCGTGTTGAGAAAGTGGAGGTTCACCTTTTGGCTTAGATTGCACGAAGATGCTGAAAATATTTGCATGTTGCAAGATGACACTCACTTAGCCGGTTTAAAAAATTCAACAATGTAACATAAATTGCACTATACTGAAATAACTCCTGACTAACCGGATTCATGATCTCAGCACCACAATTTATGAACGGCTTGATTGCATCGTTGTGAGAGCAGCTATTGAGGTGACTGCACAATTGTAGAGTGCGCAAATTTAAGCCAAACCTAAATGAGATAAAACAAAAGCGGCCTGCAGTGCTCTACAACCGAAAACCATGTATCCCTGCTCACATTGCATTATATGTTGAGCGAGCGACACGAAAAATCTCGAGATTATTTTGCTACTGTTTTCGTTTCAATACACTATTCACGGTTCTACGCTGTGCCGTTCAATGCCACACTCTCCCGCAGGAAAGACGTCGACGTTCTGGTCATAATCACCACGATCATCACCATTCCTTCAATTTATGAATGCATCACGCTGCCCGTCAACGCCCACAAGAGCCCAAAAGCGTACACTCCAACTCTGGTAAGTTTCCACCGAAATCTATTTACACCCTTGAACAAAAGTTGCCAAGGCATGGATGCTGCAACAAAGTTAACACGTCTCGCAGCATAGTCATTCAGCCTACAGCTAATGAAACGCTGCAACTTCAAATGGGCACCTGAGAGGACCCTCAATTGGCATTCCTGGTGAAGTGTGTCCTTTGATTTATTCGAAGGGGACAGATAATTACTGGCGAAAAGGAAGGAAAATACACCTTACTTTGATTTCGCACCCAGGGCTCCACGCGGGAACATTAATGTGACGTCGCACACTTTGAAAACTGATTTCCGCGCGTGGCCTTTTTGCTTCGAGAAACATTCTCAAAGCTCACTGCGTTCAGTTTGGGCTTTTCTAGTGGGCAGTGAAATTTTTATTTATCGGTAATCTGTTATGTAGTGTCGACGGGTCGCTGTAAGTACTGCCGTGGTGGCTCAGCGGATATGGCGTCGGGCTGCTCAGGACGAGGTCGTAGGTTCGGTTCGTGTCCTCGGTGGCCACATTTCGATGCGGCTTGAACGCAAAAATGCTCGCATACCAATCATTGCATAGATACAATGAAGAGTTTCAGGTAGTGAAAGACTTTATCCTGACGCTTCCACCATGGCGAACCTCATATCGTGGTTATGGCACGCAAGTCCCCAGAGTTTATCTAAATTTATTTTCTCTGTTCTAATGCCCCGACGTGAAGCTGAGCGTGCCCGACAATGGAAACCCAGCTTTCCGTCCTGCGTCTTTTCTCTCTCATCCTAACTGTGTTCGCAGTATTACTGGCGCTTATGGGTCTCCAGAAGTATGCGCGACTTCTATTACTCTACATGTATTATTGTACTGTATTACTGCGCACTTGCGGATGCATGGACGACCATCGAAGCAGACAAACAAGAGCGCTGGTGTTTGTCCATTGAGTCGCAAGTGTGCTACCTTTACACAAATAACCGCCTATAATAGTGCCACGAATATTACGTCAATACGTTACCAATTCAGCCTTAAACTCATCTCAACCTTATCAGAGCCGCTGACGTAGCGGTACGTTTCTGTGTTTTTGTCCCGCCACGTGCCTGTTAACATTTCTTTTGTCAAATAAGAATATGAGGACTGTACCAAGAGAGCGTTTGCCGTTATCCGTGTAATATTCTTTTCATTCCTTCACAACCAGAAGTAAACCGTTGTGTTCCTTTTGTAATATCCGTGAGAAAAATCTGACGATTTAGCACAGATTAGACAAAAAAAGGCTACTGAGGACGGTAGCTTTGCCGGCTTTATTTTTTCGAGACCTGACTAAAGCTGTTCACGCTATGGGAATATTTGGTCTTGCCATAATCCGCAGTCGTTCCCCTTTCTACCTGCATAATAGAACACAAGTTGTCGGCGTTTGCGATACTTATTCAAAGCAAAAGACGGCTAATATAGGGGTACCACTAAGGTTTTTCTGTTACCACCTTTTGTTCTTAATTTATAGTGGCAATCTACCTAATTTATTCACACACTGCGATTCCTTGCCGTATGCTGACGATGCCAGAACATTTATTTCTGATAAAAGGATCAACTACCCACTCTAGAAACTTTGTGCCGATCTTCTTATTATATTACACCGGTGTGACATAAATATACCAAAATTTAACCAAACTTCAACTAAACTCATTGTGTTCACATACATCAGAGATCTTTACTTCCTGTTTCTTCCACCTGGTTGCCAGGTACTCGATCTAGGCTAGCGATGATTGCATGTACTTGGGCGGCTACATACCTACACTGTCATTACCACATTTGAGACGTCAAAGAGACATCCAATGGTACACGCATGTTCATTCGAGCTCACCCATTTTTGTCCATGTACAATTCTCTTTTCATTGCATTATGCATTAATTCATTCCCATGTGAACGAATGTATGTATATATGATTATTATATAGTACTTATATTCTGCCAATACATTTAGTTCAGCAAAGAGCAATCAAAATAATAATTTTCAGCTCATGCTCCACAACAGCTAAAAAATTATTAAAGGCCAATGATATCATTAAAGTGTTCAACATAACTAAATGTTGTGTAGGCATCTGGTTACCTTATAATAGGAACAATCGATTTTCCTTTTCTTTCAATACGTCTTCTTCACTAGCGAGCACTAACATCACATGATCTGCTCTTCGCAAAAGCCCCATCTTGCCCAAAGTCCGAACTAACTACGCCAATGAAACTGATCATTTCAGCATTTTCTTTTATTAAAACTAGCTACCGTTTGTTTTAAAAGTGATTGTATTTCGCTCATTTATTACATAACTAAAAAAATTCATTTTTCACCTATCCAGCCCTACATAATATTTTCATACATACTACATAATGTTTACATTTGCATTGTCATTGATAAATGACACAGTTCAATAATATGGCTTATTGTCCACGCGTGAAATTGCTAAAACTTGCCACTTTCTGTTCAATTTGTTCAAATCTATATGTGTTGCTAATTCAGCTTTTGATATAGTTGTTTATGGACGTCTTCTAGTGTGTTTTTACAATTGCTGCCACGCTAATTTGTCTTTATAGCTATTTTTTACTGTCGTTGCTATAACTAAGTTAACTAAGTTTACTTTTCCTTTCACGTATACCACCTACAAGAGGTGCCAATTCACTCTCCGACTCCAAGACCTCAGCCTGTATTTTGCATTTTGTAGCAACTTCATATATAGTAACAAAATTTATAGAAACAATATTCTTTACTCTGAGAGTGTGTCCCGTCTGATAGAACCCGACACTGATAGAGTTAAGTGTGAGCTTAACTTTTTTGACGGATGGTCTCCTGGCAACGTTGAGACTTTTTTTAACATTTATTCTGACGAGGTAATATGTGGTGCATGTCCGAAGCTCTGACACGTTTGAGTAGAGGTGTTGATAAATGAAGAAAGTTTTCAAGCAACAAAGCTCGAATGGCCACTTATTTTCAATTATCTCGAGAATATTACTTGTTTAAAATATCCCTAAAATCGTGGAATGATAAAACATCCGCAGTTAAATGACGCTTTTATTTGCCGCAATCAACTTAAATGGGAAGTTCATTGGGAAAAGGTCACTGGCAGGCCAAAAAACGAAGTTTGGAAACATCCGTACAATGCTCAACGATTTATTTATGGCTAGGTTACATGCAGGCAATGCGCGCAGACTTGAGCACCACAATCAGCCTGTCTAAAAAGAAATTTATGTATTAATTTTTTGTTGTGCTTAACCTGTCACTGAGCTTGCATTCCGAGCTAACGGGAGATTGGCGTTCATATATTGGCGTTCTCTTGCCGCCCTCCTTACACAAGCTGAAAATTCTTTTATTTATTTATTTCTATATTTATTTATTTATTTATTTATTTAATTATTTATTTATTAAAAAGCACAGATAGGCTCCTGGAGCGGAACTTCCTCATTGTGAACTTCTCTTGAGCCAACCATGTGAGTTCTCTTGATCATCACGCTTTAGAGGAAGCTTCAGCTCGGGTCAAACTCCGATACCACCTATTCAAATACTCACATGTAAAACGCTGAAGCGCTTTTCGGAGATAACACTTGGACAAGTTTTAATGAAATTTGCTGCATTTTAGTGAAAACGTTCAATGATAGTGACTGTGGCAAGTGGAGTTTCGATTTGGAGCCTGAATTTTTTCACACGAATTTTCAAAAATTTATAAGTTTGAAGAAACCACAAGCACGAAACTTACAAATTTGTAGCAGCACACTAGGAATAGGCATCACATTTCTGTAAACTGAACCCGTTAGAGCATCCAAAGCAGACAAATGTGATATGTGACTTTATATCTTACGTGAATTCGTGACACTATTTACAAGGGTTTAGCCAAAGCACCATTCACATATTACTCATGTTTTTTAGATCCATGTGTAACATATCAGTTTTATCCGCACGTGCTCTTAAATGCAATGTACCAATCGTCTTTTATTGCTAACTTAAGAGTTGTATCCAAGTTAGTTTCGTTTTCTGAGAATTAAAATTTTTTGCCAATTTTTACAAATATATTGATGACATACATCGAAAATTCGCAACCAACAGTCATTAGATGTTGACATTTTTCTTTGAAATACAACAAACCTTAACAAATTTGGTGCAGTGGTTACTGAGAAATGATTCCTGCTTTTCCATGTATTTAGATAAGAGCACCGGAACTAAAGCTTCCTCCTCACTTAGGTTGATAAAAACCGCTGCAATTGGCTACTTTTACTTAATGAGGCGTTTGTCCTACAGTAGCTATTTACATCACCATGTATCGATCCCTAGCTCCCCTGTTAGCCTTAGCGAATCATTGGCCGCGAAACTTTAGCTTTGTCTCTAGAACACATTATCTTTCTATAGAGTGCTCTCCTTGCTTTTCAAGTCATTTTAAAACAGAGCGCGCAACAACAGTAGGGATCGCTTTTGCAAGTGTTGATTCATCTTGCTCTAGCAGAACTGCGCTACCGATCTGTGCCGTAAGATATTTGGTATAGTGGCGGGATCGGGACGGTATTACCGCACACCGCTTCTGTAACTCCCCATCAGCATACATAGGCCAGATGAATAAGAGCACGCCCAAGTCACGTACGCACTCACCAATATTTTAGCAGGCTGTGTACTCACTAACACTCATCTGTACTCACACACGTCAATACTCACTCTAATTCCTACACTCACGCCCGCTCATGCACACCAAGGCTCACTCGCATTCAAGTAATCACTTCCATTCATATTTGCCCGCGACTATTGACGCTCGTGCTCATGTCCACAAACACGCTTTTTCAATCACGAACGATCTACTTTACGCCTGTGAAATGAGTGTGGAGAGGGTAAGAGTGAGGCGCACTCCTGAGTGAGCTTGCTGCCCTATGGTCATGATATCCCGCCATTCCTAAAATTGCAACCTGCGCTGACGGGATTCAAACTCACCACCTTGTCATTTGTGGGGAGCGTCTTTTAAGTTAAGTACAGTGCTCGGTTCTTGAGCCTAGCAATAATACACTATATCATAACCATCGCCAGGTTTCGTGTGCTTCCCTTTTTTTCTCTTGCACTGCAAGAAAATCTGCCTAATACTTGGCAAAAGAGGTTTTAAACATTTGTTAGCGCAGGGTGAACACAGTGACAAAAGGAGGGCGAAGTGCAACTCGTCATTAGTGTGCGCTACAAACATTTAAGAACGCGTGCCAGTGTACACAAATATCCACCATTACGTCAAAAACTGCGCTGCCTCCCGCTATTTGCAGGAGCACGCGTTCCGGATGGCCAGGGACGGCTTTGGGAGGCGTAGTCTCACCGTCGCCTTCTCTTTCCAAATGGGCGTGATCATGTACACACTGAAAAAGAAGTACAGCCTCCCAATCGCCGCCCTCTACGAGCCGTGCAGCTACTTCGCAATCACGGACTACTCGCAGGCAAGTGCCATTCTTGCTGCGCAACCACGCATCTTCTTCCTTTCAGCACCGGCACGTTTGGGAACCAATGGCGCTCCTAGTAGCGTGCGGCTATTGCCCAAGCGAAATCTAACATCGACCTGTCTTTTTACACTGTCATAATGTGAAATAGACGTTGTCATGATATTGCGGTACCAGCTACTCATTGCTACTCATTGACTCGTTATTGGAAAGTATCGTATACTTGCGCGCCTTCACACTTGAGCACACGAGATATTGTAGTGAACCGCGCACAGCAAAATTTTAGAGTGCATCTCTTAGGTGCCCGTTTCTGCGGAGAGCGTCGGCGTTGGCGTCGTCCATCGTAATCGAGCGAACCAGCACAATGAAGGACAAAAAGCAAACGCGGAGCGTGGAGGGAGTTAAAAGACGGCGATAGCGTGGATACCACGAGGAGAAAGCAGAGGGGGAGGGCATTGCGAAAACGTGAGAAGAAAAGCATAGGGCCGCGCACCACGGCTTTTGTGGCGACGACAGCTACGAGATGGCGACAGAGTAGCGCGTGTCGTTTGCGGCGGCTAATATGAATGGCGCCGGCGCTTCACCTACGAGCTGCCTGTCGTGATTGCCTCGATTAGTGAGGCAGTCGGGCCATACTCTGCAGCCACCCGCGCGAGACAGATTGTCCGCGCTAGCCAATATATGGCGAAATGAAAACACGTATACAGCTGCGCTCAAATTTCGCATTAGGGAGTATCGTAATGGTCAGTGAATTTTTTTTTTGACCAGTAAAGGTGCTAGTTTATCCCATGGCCAACAAATTCACCCTTTAGCGACACGATTGATACCTGCCTCGGGACAAATTGCTTTCTGTTACAGCGAAGCTATATATGGCTAGCCAATTCTTCCATCCATCTGACCATCTGTCTGTCGTTTGTGCGTTGAAAACACATCTGGCACAATCCCATGTGCCTGCGCGAAAAAAAAATAAGAGGCGCGCGATTAGCCAACACCACTTATAAAGCAAACGGCCTGCTTACTGCGATCTATGACATCATGCTGCCAGGACCGAAATTTTCATTGACAAGGCTGGCGCTATGAAACCGGGGACCTCAAAATCAATGATGCCTACTCGGGAGCATCCCCGTTAGATTATATGGCAGTCGCGTCAGGTAACATGACGTCATGGATTGGAGTAAAAAGACCTTGTGTTATCTAGGTGATGTTAGATTAGCTGCGCCCGAAGTTACGTCGTTGCTCTCCTTCGCAGCCGAGTGCGCCCGCAGAAGTTTCTCTTCGGCTCCGAAATGGGTAGTCCATGCGTCATACGCACTCCTTAGGAACAGGCAGCTTTCGATCAGCAACGCCACGAGCAGGACCGGGAACGAGCTCGTCTACGCCATGCGGAGGCTGCACTCTGGCAGAACAACAGGCTCGTGCAGCCGAGCGCAAGCAACAACTGCGTACCGAGGATCCTGCATCCTAACCAGCCGCCGTTTAATGAACCGCCGGAATTAACTGAGTGATAGATACCGGGGCGGTACGTTTCAGGTTTGCTTCTTAACCATTTGTACGGAGTGCTTGGGCGGTGATTTTGCTGGCAACACATTGAAGCAAAAGGGTCCGATTATATAGCTGCGACAGACGATAAGGAACATTTATCGCCTATTACGATATTCCCTAATGCGAAATTTGAGCGCAGTTCTATACGTGTTTCATTTCGCGATGTATCTGCTGGCGCGGACAGCGTCTCGTGCGGCACGCAGCAAACGGAAGGAAGTGCGGCGCGACTGCCTCGCTGACCACGAGATCGCGAGAGGCGACTCGTTGGCGACGTATGGACGCGATTCACAGCAGCTGCTGCAGACAGGCCTCCGCTCATGCAGCGCTTTGTTTCCACACCGACGACGCACGCTATTGTGGAAGCACCTCGTAGCCATCGTCGCCGCAGAGCCCGTCTTGTGCGGCAATACGATTTTCATGTCAGACGTTCGCCATACCCTCCTTCTCTGCCCTCCATCTCACGGTTCTTCTGACCCCTCCTCCTCCGCTTACCTTATCTCTCTCTCTCTGCTATCGCTGTTTTTTATCTCCCGCTGCGCTCCGTGTTCGCTTCTTCATCCTTTACTGTGATCGTAAGGGAGCGAGGGCTCGTAAGGGAGCCCTCGCTCCCTTACGAGGGCCGGCGACGCTCGTCGCTGCAACGGGCACCTCAAAATACATTTTCATAGCAATTGCTATCAAAATCTCGGTTAAGACACTTCGGTGCGCACCAGGTCGTCATAACTATTATGAGGTTTTCAACTGCGGCTTCTCTTAATGCGGGTGTAAATTGAGCTCCCTGTTGAGTACAGCAAGTTTTTACAGCCCTAACGCTAACGGTGTGAGCCGTGATAAAACCAGCCCCCCCAAAGTGTGCGATAATCTTTAGTGTGACTGTTACAATGAAATCGTACACGAAACTATCACGTAAAATTAGCACTTCTGGTAACGTTACACCAGATCGGATTTATCTTTATAGAGAATTAGTTGTTGTGCTGGCTCGGCCTGTTACTTTTCAGTGTACGTTGTTGATTTTAATTAAAGAGTTTTCCGCCGTAGCTTCTGCCAAGTTTGAGGACCTGTTCGAAAAAATTTTATTGCGATAGCAACTATATGGAGAGACCACGGGAAATTCTGAAGTCGCCATTGCCCTGGTGTTCTGTGTAAAGCCTTCATGTGATAAGACCCCGGTCGTGCACCGCATACTGTAGCTGCGATGGAGAGAAAAAGTGGTGGAGAGGGAAAGGGGAAAGTGGAGAGGGAAGGAGGTGAGGCAGATGCATGCCACTTCCTCCTTTGCGTAAGGGGGAAAATCGGGATCTGAGAGCTCGCTAGAAGAGGGGAGGGGAAGGAGGCAGGTTGGCGTGCGTTCTCCCCAGTACGGGGACGGTTGAGAATCTGGCACAGGCGACGCGTTGAAGCGGGAGGCAGCCCGAAGAACATTTTCCTCGCCGCTGCCGCCGCTCTTCATCGCGACAGTGTTGTCAAAGCGAGTGTTCGCAGTCATTCTTCGACATCTGCTTATGTTTGCCCATGCAGGCGTGTCACCAACTCGGTAACACAATTAGCAGATGAATGTTCCCTTCCATTTATAGGACCAATGGAACTGTGTGCGTTGCTTCGTGTTGTTGTGTAAAACTTTGCTATCCCTGTCGCGTTCTAAAAAGGGGCGGAATGCCATAACGTTGGTGTGCCGCTTATAGGGCTTAGTTCTGGGAGCTCTAAGTGGTCGAAATTATAGCGGGGCCTTCACTATGCTTCCCGTCATATCTAGATTTGTGTGAGTAATCGTATTTTCCAATCAAATAGGCTTTGTGATTCGATTCGTATTGGACTCGGGAATTCACTATTAAAGCTGGTGAATTATCTGTTTGATGTCCGGCAGTCATTTTTTACGAATATTCTTATTCGACTAAATTTTGAAATTTCACTTTTCGAACGCCGCTACTAATTCACAACCCATTGTGCAGTTTCAGGACGAAAAACCTCACAATCTTTTCTTCACGGTCACAGTGGCTTTGTTGGTATTCTAGGAAGGCTATCTGCTAATACGTCCCGATTGTTATCTCTATTTGATTTCCTTCGAAGCCCTTCGAACCACGCTCAGGAAGAGTGTATAGGGGGCTTTGTAAGTTCTCAGGGGAATATGCATAGCAAGGACATCAAGAAAATAGCAGTCACGGGATGGAACTGGTTGACACAGAACAAGGCGTGATGGAGACAGCTTGGAGCTGCATTCAGTTTGGACGGGAGGATAATGATGAATATGATGATGATGATGGTAATGAGTTCTTACCTTGTGTTTGGCGATTTCTCCCCGCTTCAATTTCGCAGGCATGCCAACCTGTCAAAGCCGAGCTCAACCTCGAGAAGTCGAACATCGGTTTCAACAATCCGTCTTCTCAGACCCTTCTCAAGAAGGACATCTTCCACACGTTCGACACAGTTTCCCAGATGCAGGATAAGGTAACTTCTGTTCACAATATTCAGGGATACTCCGAAAGGGCGGCTTTGAAATGGTAAAGGACAACATTAAGTTTAGGAATATTTGATGCTTTGACAAAAAGAAGGAGTGGTGCTACAGTGACGGAACTGCACTGTGGTGACTCGAGGTCATCAACGTTTGCGATGAATGCTGTGCAAGGAACCGGAAGGCGTTCAAATACCCGCTTCTTCCGACACGAGCTCACAAAATATATAATTTATGTTCATTTCTGTATTGCCTGCATTTTCGTTTTTGCGTGCGTGCAGTCGAACACACGCGTACTGCACATACAGAAGAACTAAACATCGCACTTCGGTTGTGGGCTGGAAAGCAGGTGTTCCTCTCACGTCACATATTGCGCATCTGGTAGTCTTGATGACGTCATTTAATTCAATGCAACGCAGAATCATCTACTAGGTGGTCTAATGCATAAACAGGTAGCGCCTCTTGCTTGCCACCATTGTGTCAGCTTACGTAAATATCTCCATCAGATAATAATTATGGCATTTATCATGCTGTTTACTGAGTTTACGTCGGTTTTATAGCCAGGTGTTATACACCAATTTCTGTCGTGGAATTAAACTCCTTTGTTGTCATCTGCCACTTACAAGTGCTACACCGCGGTGATATTCGACGACGAAGTCCATTTAGGCAAAATGTCATTTACACCGACTGGGGAGGCTATATACCGATCATGGACAAGTACAACAATGACGATCACAGAAAAATTCAGTTTACTTGTAGTGGTCCTCAATAACCCAACAAGAGAAAAAAAGATGCATCGACAGAAACAAACGATATAAGGAAAAAAAAGCTTAAAATGTTTGAGAACAAATGCACATAAACTCCTATCTTGGTGCTTGTAATCTATAGGAAGAAAGAAAACCAAATGTTGTGCCCACTGTCTCGCCCTGCTTGTCAGGCGATGCTCATCATGGAGATGCCAGGCAGGCGAGCCAACTTCAGCTGGTTCCTCATCAACGTGCATCTGACGGACGTAACGCGGAGCTGCTTGCCCAAAGGACCCTTCCAGCGAGTCAAGGAATTTAAGGAGTTCTACTACAACCTGGCGCAGAAACCGGCGGGTTAGCCCGACGCGTTGTTTGTGCGCGACTGTGCTGGGAAGCGAGGAACTGCTTCGTTATTTTTTTTTCCTAAGGAGAGTTTCTTAACGACGTCAGCCGATGCTTGTTGGCCATCTTCGGTGCAAGCTATACAGTAAAATGGAGACGGGCACAGGCTGTGTGTATTCGAATGACTCTCTGCATACGTCATGGCCTGTGCGGCAATCAAGCGGCTTTCAGGAATGCTTTACTGAATTCGAGGCGTTCACGTCTGAAGATGTTTACGTCGCCTACCGTCATTTTTTCTGTGTTTATTTGTAATGAAGAAATAACGAAAATCATGAAACGTGTAGTGGAAATCCTGACATAAAGCCAAGTCATTTCGTAAGCGCATGCATAAGAACAAGCTAAACTTTTTTTGCATTCACCATGCTTGTGAAAGGTGTACTGCATAAACTTCCTTCAAATTTTGTGGCCAGTGTTGAGGGTAAGTATACATTACATGAAATGTCACGTTGCTGAAGATCAAAGTGAACATAATGGTGCGCCTGTAATTGAGTTCTATAGAATTTGATTGCCCTCTTGACGAAAAATTTGTGTGAACCATGTATAACATTCATTCGGTGATAAATCCCACACATCAGTCATTCCTAAACTGTCAAGAGGTTGTCGCAATCGAAATCGCCTGGTAACGACCTCAGCAATTAGGTTTTGTTGGCCGAAACATAACAGCGGGAGGGGGCGTGAATAGATGGGCTGTTGTAAAGCGAACATGCGGCTTGTGTCGACTAAGAGGAACTGACCAAGGATGGAGGGCTTTATTCCAATCGGAAATAAAGCTTCAGAATTGCTCTGGTCTAGGTAGACTGTAGGGAGGAGAAATGACGCGTTAGAGTTGTTCCACCCTTGAAAAACTGGGCGATGACTGCGATTACAAGCGGATAAAAATTCATTTTATACCGAAAAAGTGCGCGAAAAAGACGTAGATGAGAAATAGACAAACGGCAAACGTGGGCGCTACTTGCAACTAACAGTTACTTTCAAAGAAACATAATAAGTAGAAAACTCCGCTGAAAGGAGAACCACCCTTTCAAGTGTGCACGAGAAAACCAAAATAATATGCATGTGACAATAGCAAAGCTTGCTGATCAAGAATCGTTTGACACAAACTCCCGAAGGCAAAATACTTCTGCCTGAGACATACTATCGACTGTTGACTAATGCATGTGTCACCCTCGAAAAACATGTGAAAGGATTCATTACTTCCCTTGTTTATTGCGCTCTCTGCCTGTACGAAATCTCAGTTTTATCAAAAGCGGGTATACACATTCTTTAGCAGCAATATACCGCTTAATGGCCGAATGTCCGAAACGACCGAATGTCGTTTCTCTGTTTTTCGTCTACGTCTTTTTTCGCACACTTTATTCGTTAAGATGGAACCACACCAGCTCGCCCAGCTCTCATTCTTGATGCAGAAAAGAAATTTCTTGCTTCTTGCACCTTGGGGAGGGATGAAGACACGCTGGAAATGTGGTGTTTGACTAAGAGGAGTACTTGTGAATATTCAACCAATTCCTTGACTAATCACTGAAAGTGGGTAGGGGGAGCAACATATGAGAAAGTGAGAGCAGGAGCCAATGTTTTGACAAGTGGACTTGTCTTTTTCACGGTGACATATGCTCTCCTCAACATAGGGATTTTCCTACGCGCATCGGCAACTCTGTCACCCGGGACTCGATACCTGACCTCGCGTTCGTCAGGAACGTCGAGAACGTGGGCTGGGAGAACACAGCCATGGAATTCGGCAGCGACCACTAGTTTAATTCAGTTTAATTGTAGTTGTCCTCAATAACCCAACAAGGGAAAGAAAGATAAATCGACAGAAAAAAACGAAATAAGAAAAAAAAAAGCTTACAATGTTTGAGAACAAATGCATTTAAACTCCTATCTTGGTGGTTGTAATCTATAGGAAGAAAGAAAACCAAATGTTGTGCCCACTGTCTCGCCCTGCTTGTCAGGCGATGCTCATCATGGAGATGCCAGGCCGGCGAGCCAACTTCAGCTGGTTCCTCATCAACGTGCATCTGACGGACGTAACGGGGACCTGCTTGCCCGGAGGACCCTTCCAGTGAGTCAAGGAATTCAAGGAGTTCTACTACAACCTCGCGCAGAAACCGGCGGGTTTCTTCAACGTGTCTCGGAGTAGGACCAACAAATTTACGTTCATCGATTGGGACCACTTTCGCAAGAGTCGCGAGGAGGAGGAGGAGGAACTTTATTATTGCAGAAACCGTTGCGCTATTTATTCCTGGGTGGTTCCCTCTGACAGGGCTCCACTGGCGATCGCGGCTCGCCGGGCCTGGTCGAGGGTCGCCAGTTGGCTTCCCAGGCCCAGTTCGCAGAGTCTCGCCTCCCAGGACCACGTAGTGAGTGTGTGTGTTGTGACTCGTGGCGAAATTGCGTCGCCCCGACGGTCGGTGCATTCGTGCGTTATGTGCGCGAGTGTCGCTATGTGGTTGCTACACCAGGGACATGTTCGGGAATAATAATAATAATAATATTTGGGGTTTTACGTGCCAAAACCACTTTCTGATTATGAGGCACGCCGTAGTGGAGGACTCCGAAAATTTAGACCACCTGGGGCTCTTTAACGTGCACCTAAACCTAAGCACACGGGTGTTTTCGCATTTCGCCCCCATCGAAATGCGGCCGCCGTGGCCGGGATTCGATCCCGCGACCTCGTGCTCAGCAGCCCAACACCATAGCCACTGAGCAACCACGGCGGGTCATGTTCGGGACGTATAACTGTCAGGGTAAATTGTCAGGGTAAACCCGCCAGTCCCTTGCCTGGAGTTTATTGAGAGCTTTGTGTGGGGGAGCGTATTGCGTTCTTCCGAGCCGTTGGTCCTGTAGTATCGTTAATAACTCGTGGGTCGCTCGGCGGTCTGTCGAGGGCTGAAGAACGGTGTGGTCAGCCGCTCGGCTAGTAAGACCTCGAGTTGCGCAGTCCGCCTCTTCGTTGCCCCGCAGGCCTTCGTGCCCGGGGCACCAGACGATACCGTGGGTCCATTCTAGTGTGCGACCCAGGATTGGAATGGCTTGTATAGGGAGTGTTCCATTCAGGTATAAACGGCAAGCCGCTTGTGAGTCAGTAAGGACACGGGCGGACCTTCCCTTGCTCTCAGCGTCGCGAAGTGCGAGAGCGATTGCTGCTGCTTCTGCTGCTGCGCTGCATGTGGCGCGGATAGAGGCTGAGGCTACCAGGTAACCCTGATTGACAACGGCGAGTGTGTATTTGAGCCCGCAACCTGGCGACGAGGGATACGGGATAGCGTCCGTGTAGTACGTATCCGGGGCTCTGAAACAACGTTTGTGCAACATGCGGGCACGCACTGCTCTTCTCTCCTGATTGTGGGTGGGGTGCATGTTCTTGGGGATAAGGCCTAGTACAATGTTCTACAACCCGGCAGAGTCAGGGCACCCACCACTCTCGAAGAATGGTGCGAAGGCGTCAGGAACGACGCTTCCGCCGCTACCAAGAAAGTGGAAACCCATCTCGACGTCGAGCGGATGGACAGCAGACTTGCCCACCTGCTCGAGGCCAAAAACGCCCTGCTCCGCCTATGGAAGGGCCAAAGGCTCAATCGTAGGCTCCGAAAAAAGATCTCGGGGCTCAACAAGGTCATCGATGACCACTGCAAAACGCTGTGCCAGCAGCGGTGGGACGAGCTCTGCGAATCCATCAACGGACACATGCGCAACGGCAAATCCTGGGCTATGCTGAAGCTGGAATAGCTGAAAATATGCTGAACTAGAGCTGTAAATGCCGCTGGAAATAGACGGCAGTGGGAACCAGAAGCACAGTTCGAACGCGTTGCCTCGGCTCGACGCCCTCTGGCGCTGTTCTCCAGATTCGTTAGAAGCGAGTTCATGTAAACGTGGTGCTCTGTGTACATACTCGGCGCAAGCCACTTGTGTGTCTCCTCATTCGGACTTTATCTGTCTATATACCATCGAATGCGAAGAGTGCAGACATGGAACCGTCTGATGCAACACCCTTTCTTTTCCTTGCAAGAAGGTTAAAAAAACAACATTTTTCCCTTTCACTCAATTGCAACGGTATGGCACTGGGGTGAAAGAAAAGAAATGAATGAATGCACCAACGGTTCGACCTCATGAGTCTTTTTTTTCGGCAGCACATGAGCTAACGCCTAAGTGATAATAACCCGAGAGCTAATCTAGATAAGCCGATAAAATTGGAGGTACGCCGAGAGCTGAATTTTCTGACTTGATATCATTAGCTGCTTCAACTGTAGGGCACCTCCATGGTTCGCGGAGATACCGAATTTTGCGAAACTCGGGTCTCCCTGCGTAGCACGCTTTTAGAGATCACGTTACACGAAAAAACGTTTGGGATAAATGAACAGCTTGCGCGCCAGAGGAAAGCAAACGCTCTTGAAGTCGCGTAAAATGTACAATAAAGTGAAATACTAAATAATTTGGAAGAATAACATAGTCATTCAATACATTCTTATTTTTTTTTATTTCACGGTAAGGGGTTGATTCATCACGGTAAAAAAAACTTCAAACTTTCATTTTTGTTTTTTGTTCTACGCCGAAAATTCAGCGCCGGTGCGCCATACTTCAATTTACGGGTGGTACGTCTGTGGGAGCGCCGGTACCACCGGTACGTCAATGTCACGAATTTCATCCTATTCTCGCAATTGCGCTGTTATCACTCGGTAAATTTCCCCGTAACTTGCGAGGTTTAATCTTCGGCTCCATGGGGATACAACGTTCTAGGTAATTAAGTAGGCCGGAGCAGACAGCGCCAAATCTGTGACGTCACAGCTAGCGGGAGCAAGAGTACGAGCTTTAGGGAGGCGCTACACTCATCTTTCGTTCTTCTCTTATGGCTTCACTAGCCTCCTGTCAAGCTCGTAGTGTCCGTCTGGATAACTCGGGGATATGGCATGGCACTGCTTAACAGAAGGTCGGGGGTTCACCACTGGCTGCGCGCGACTGCCTTCTGAAGGGGGCGGCATGCGAAACATTTTTCTGCACCGGTTACTGGGTTTCCTTCAAAGAACTCCAGGTGGTCGAAATTAGTATGGAGCCTCTCAGTATGCCGTCCCTCACAATGAATTTTCGTACCCAATAGTCCTTGCGATCACATTCGTATTGGATACGATGAATTCACAGTTCGAAGTAGTGAGTTCTATATTCGGCAGCCGTTTTCAGCAACAATTCGATTGGATTCGCAAATTTCACTTCTCGAACACTTCTGCACATTCATAACCCATTGTGCAGGTTTCCAGACGTGTCACCTCGTGTGCGTGTATATATATAGTTACATCAATGGTATTCTAGAAAGGTAGCTTCCAATTGCGTCCTAATTTATTTCTCTACATTTCACGCCATTTTGAAGCCCCTTCCTCCGCACTTAATATAGTGTATTAAGGGGCTTTATGAGTTGTCAGGAGAGTACATGCACTAAGCACACTAAGAACATGGAACTGTTTGGCGCAGAATAAGGCATGAAGGAAACCGCTTCGTGCGGCAGTCTACTTAAATGGGATGTTGTTTATAATGATGATGGTGATGGTGATGATGATATTGGAGCTTGTGGTGGTGATGGTGACGAACTTTTTCCGTGTTTGACCATTTCTCCGCACCATCATTTTCCTTGACCCTTCCAGAGAGTCAAGGAACTCAGAGTTTTATTACAACGTGGCCCAGAACCACGGGAGACAGCCTGACACGTTTTGGCGGCGACAGTGCCGGGAAGCCCGGAACTACTTTCTTATTCATTTTTTTTCCTTGAAGAGAGTTCTTTTTTTTTTACCGTGTGAGCAGATGCTTCTACGCTATGATAGGAGCGAGCAATGTAGCAACAGGCAAATGGGGGCAGACTGAATGCATTCAAATTATCCATTGCGCACGTCGTCTGCGGCAATCAAGCGGCTGTCAGGCCTCTTTTAGCGAATTCGAAACCTTTACGCCCTAGAATCTTTAACGCCGCCTACCATAGTATATTGTCTGATTCTTTGTTTTGAAATAATCACGAAACTTGTGAAACATTTAGTGGAACCCGTGCGCGACATAGAGTCCAGTAATTTCATATCGCGGTTGAACATAAACAAGCGAATCTTTCTTTGCTTATCAAAATGCCTGCGAGCGGTTTAATGCATAAAATGGCCGACGATTTTGTGACCCGTAGGAAGCATGGACCGACTTTGCATGAAATTTCACGTTGCTTGAGGTGAAAATGAACGCTCTCGTACGGGCATAAGTTAGTTCAATAGAATTTGATTGCCTGCTTCGCTAAAGCTTTTCAAATAACATAAAATAAAATCAAGTTTACTCATTACAAAAAGGAAACGATTACATTTTTGTTTTACAGACGAGGGTCCCAATGTCGAACACTTGTACCGGGACCCTCGGTGGCTAATTATGGCTTTGCTCCACACAAGTGCTAGAATTTGTGTTGATCCATAGTCTTTCACACTTCTCCCACTAAACGCTTGTGCAGTGATATCTAAACTGTCAACAATTTCTCACAGTCGCCTGATCACAAAATTACCAATTCGCTTTCTTCCGCTGGCACAAAAACGAGGGGCGGGGGTTGTCTGTTGTCAAGTGAATCTATGGCTCATAGCCCCTACAGGGAATTTCCCACGAAATGGGTACTTTATTCTAATCGGAAATAAATTTTTAGGGCTGGTCTGGAGCAGGTAGGTTGTAGAGAGGCGAAATTACAAGTAAAAAATCATGTGTCAGCTTAAAAAACTGCATGATGACTTAGAATTGCAAATGGATAGAAACTGCTCACTTGGTTCTTGAAACCCGTGGATGAAAAGAACAGAAACGATGGAAAGGTGTCGTCTGAGCACGACACTATGTTGGAATAGTAGTGGGTATGAGCCACAACAACAACAGCAACAATGACTGGTCATTTAATGAAGAGACAAAGGGGGCAGATTGGCCGTAAGAGTGTCTCTATAGCCGAGCATGCTGCCTCAGGACCTGCTTTGACTAGGCTGTCGTGCAGAAGCTTTAACCATAATCTTGCCTTCGTGTTACCTTTTCAAATATAGGAAAACACATAAATACTGTGAGTATAAAGACGGTCCCCGGACTGCCCGAACACTGAAAGCTGTGTCATTCGTAGTTTTAATAGTCAGCGCCTATGACGTCTGTCATGCTAATGGACTGCCGCTTTGACTCCTACACTGCGTATCGATCACGCTAAGTGATGACGACGGTAGCTTATTTATTATTAACCCCTGGAGGAAGTTTTTAGATAACGTTTCATCTTCTTTTCGCCACACTACCGCTACGTTGTGAACACGGCGTCAGATGTCGAAGCCTTCACTGATAACAGACTTCCCGACTTCCTTCCGGCCACCTGATACTGTGCTTAAAATCAAAGTGCAGTGGCAATGAGATTTTCTTCGCACAAGCGGAACATACCATGTGGGATCGGTCAATATCAGTGACGAAGGAATAAAGTAGCAGTATTGCTTGGAAGGGTGTAACATTGATAGCGATAGCAAAGTATTAGACTACTACACGAAGTAAGGATCATACGATTTAACAAAGCTTGTTTCTGAGCTAGTTGGTTCAAGACTTCAGTCAAATGGTATGGTACTTGGCAGAAGAGGACGAAGTGAGAGACAAACGACGTACACGGCTGCCAACTTCGAACTGTTAATTCACCAGAAATAACACAATATTATACATGAAACATAAGTGCAAAGTAATCGCAGTAAAGATGCAAAGATTAACAAATGTGATAGGCAAGTAATGAAAGTAAACTAACAAGTGTGATAGGAATTAATCACAGTAAAGACAAACAAGTGTGATCGGAAGTAATCACAGTAAAGGTAAAATAAGAAGTGTCATAGGAGTAATCAGAATAAAGATAATCTAACTAGTGGGATAGGAAGCAATCAAAGTAATGCTAAATTAACGAGTGTTATAGGAAGTAACCACAGTAAAAGTAAACAAGTATCATACGTGGTTTAGATGGTTAGCAATGCGGTTTGCAATATTCCCCTAAGCTGCAACATGATTTATATTGGACAAACATGACGATGCTTCAACTATCGTGTGAGTGATCAGCCATTGGCTGTCAACATTGACATGGACGTACACTTGGCAGACCACTGCAAGCGATGTGGTTGTGTGCCACTCCTGGACCAAACGACCTTTCTGAGGAAAGCACGAAACCTCAGTGAAAAAGGCAGATACTCCAGGCGTTCTTAATAAAAAGAGCAAGCACTGAGTGCTTGCTCTTTAAACGTAAAAGATAGGCTGTAACCGCCGCCAAGATTACAGCGTGCAGTTGCCCTATTGGTTTGCTCCTCGGTTTGCGCCTGTAATGCACTCGTGTTCGATAGTTCAGTTCAGTCATTGGAATTACACTGTTATGTCTGTCCACTCTGATAATCACTGGCTTACGAGAAGTTGCCAGATCCTATCATACTTGTTAGTTTATCTTTCCTCTGATTACTTTGCACTTAGGTGTCATGCATAAAATTGCATGGTTTCTGGTGAAGAAACAGTTGGAAGTAGTTGTTGCATCAGAACATGGAAGGTGGAGCCCGTGTATGTAGTTTGAATCTCATTTCGTCCTCGTCTGCTCAGCGCCGTCCCTTTTGTGCTTAAGGATTCAATTTTATCTGCCGTAATATATTCCAGTAAACATTCGCTCACTTAATTAAAGCAAGAATGGTATCACGCGTGTACAGGCAGACATGAGCAGATCTCATTCCGTGACCGCGAACACCGGCTAGCGTGATGAAGCGCGACAGCAGCGGGGTGGAATAGGCGAGCCAAAATACAGCCCACACTACGGCATCACCCATCTCAGGTCGCCTGTACTTTGCAACCGCAGCAGACTACCTACAAGCCAGAGCGCTTGCGGCAGCGCTGAGCCGCATCATGCGCAGCCGCGGCCTGAGTAGGAGGAGAGACGTGCGCTAACCTGCCCTCTTCCCCACCTTCGTCTTGGCGCACCCTCCTCTCCCCTCCCAGCCTCGCGCGCGAGAGAAGACGCCGCACATCAAGCCACCTTCATTCTCGACTAGTCCTCGCACGAGTTCCCTCGCACCTAAAACACACTTTATAGGCGACCTCAAGACGACGGTGACGCCGATGGTGGGAAATCGACAGGAGTGCCCGTGTAATTGCTTTCCTAATAAAGTCCCGAATGAATTAGGGTAGGAGTGACGACTGAAGTCCGGTACTAGTACTCATTTGCTAAGAACTGGGGACCGAGAACTGGCCTGGGCGTTCTTTGATGGCCCAGACCATACATGGGGCTAAGCTTATAGAGTACCTGTGTGCCAAAAAAGCGGAGACCCCACAGATGGTATTTTAAGGTCATTATTGGTTCATATCTCACGAAACAACACACACATAAAATTGTCATTAGTTGTACAGAGGACGTCAGAGAGTTTCGCCGGTCTGCTCAAGACCTTTTAGGAGCTTTCAGTGAGCGTTGCGCAAGTGGTAAAAAGTGGTTGCGACGCTCCTTCTGAATACGTTTGCCGCACAGGTGGAACAAGCTCGAAAAATACAATGGACTTTTCTTACGCCTTATTTCAAATCATTTACTGTTACGCCTCCTGTTCAGGAAACAATGCCACATCTGCACCGTATTGCAGGTAAGCGTTTAAGAGCAAGAAGTCGAGGAAAAGCTTCGTCCCGTCATTTATGTTAATGACCACACAGGCGTGTTACGCTATCCTTTCCGCTTGCGTGCTTCTCGGTAGAAGAAATCTCTGAATCCTTTCACTCGCGAGAAAGGTCCGTCAGTCAGGCAGACATTCGTGGTGTCCGTGAGATGGACGTTGAAGAGGAACCACGTGAAGTTGGCTCGAATGTCCGGCTTGGCCATGATCTGGCTGGCCTGATAAAAAAAAAGGAAGTACACGTCATTGTTCGGACTGCGAAAGCACTAAAGAAAGGAACATGGCGAATGAAGGGAGGGTGCGAGCACTGCAAACTGTACGCCGCAGTATTTGCAAGCCGAGCTACGTAAGCGTTAGTCCTCATAGTTCGCTATGCGTCACCTAGCGGTAGTTCGCGAAACTGCCAGAACTGCAACGCAGTGGCTCGAGAGTGGCATGGTCATGTGAGCTGCCCACAGGGTGCTGCACGCCGGCCTGTAGTGCTATGTTCGCCGACCACTTTTCGCAGCAAGTAAGAGAAAGCTGCAGGGATGGGTTTCCTGTATGAGTATTACTGCGCCGAGTTATGCGGCAGCGTCTGAGAACTCCTTTCGCTTTTCGGAGCATATACCGTGTGATCGCAAGTTTCAAGTGCGACGATTTCACATTTGCCCCAACGCGGAAGACAAAAGGGAGAAAATGAGCCCGATTTATCACTCGGTGGTACATTGTGTCTTAATTTGCTGTTACAACTAAGATGTTTGCGTTTTGCCTTACTAAGCCTAAACTAACACCGAGGAAAATGTGACACTTCTTTTCGGGAGCGCTTTTGTGCCCGCTTTGCCTCCGTAGCTTTTCCTTCGTTCGCACAGAAAGGTGTCCGAGAACATAGTGTACTTTTATTCGCTATACTGTTGATGATGATGATGAGGGTGCTGATCTATAGGCCTCCCCTTTGAAATGGGGTTGTGACATATATAGTCACTTAGCCTGCTTGAAGTAATCGAGTATGCTATACATGCTTTTTATTCTAGCATTTTTCTATACATTTCCTTAATCTTTTATCTCTCCCTAAAACTTCTGTACTGCCTTCTAACGCTACCTATGCTTGCAACGGATACCCTCGTATACATTTATTCCCTGCTTTTAATGCGTAAGTATTCTTTGGCAGGTACCCAAGCCCCGTCACGCGTAAGTGTATGTACAAAAATACGGAATTTGCAAAGCCGTTTATACGTTATAACACTATGGAGGTACATGATAGGTAGCTTCTAAGTGATTACGAACAATTTAAAGCAAAACAAAATAATAAAAAAGGAATGCCCGTAGGGATACATAGGGCGGCTTAAAAAATGTACGAGAAATCCTAAAGTAGGGGCGGGCCAATTGAAATTTAGGCTTTGGTCAACTAGAAATTTCGAGGTGGGCCAAATGAAATTTGGTCGTGGCCAAACTTATATTTGGGGGTTGGCCAGTTTCATACGTTCAAGTAGGCAAGCTTTATATTTTCAAGTGGGCCAACTTGAAATCTGTGGGCGGACCAACTTGAAATGTCGAGTGGGCAAAATTAAATTAGGGGGTGATTAACTTGAAATTTGGGGGTGGGCCAACTAGACATTTGAACGCGGGCCAACAGAAATTTGGGGGTATGCCTACGCATGCTTACACAACTCCGGTGGAGTTTCTACAAGTTTTTTTTTTCACCTAAACTCTAGACGTCTCTTGCTTACCTCGATTGCCGAGCAGTTGTGCTTCCGTCTACTTTAAATCCAAGCGTTTTCGGAAGCTGTATGTTCCCAACGGGTCTCACTGGGCGAGTCCATTCGCATTTTACTAGGTTGTGCTAAGCGGCGCCCGGATTTTTGCGGCAGCATACACATGCATGCCTCTTCTTGTCGGGAATATTTGCAGCGGTACGTTTTCGTACTTCGGCAACAAGCTCGAGCCTCAAATAGCAATGCGCTTACCTTTGTGTTATCGTACACATTTTCCCTTCTAATTTCTTTCTTCTCATTCTTGTAAATCTCCCGGCCTTTTTTGTTTCCATGCTCTGCATCCAATTAACTGTCTGTTTCTTTCACATTCTTTCTGATCACTCCTGGTTGTCTATTTGCACTTTCAATTACCATGTACTTCGTTGCCAACTTTCTGGACCCCTTCCTCCATTATGTGTCCGCGCTTTTCATGTACGCATACTTGTGCACTTTAGTCGATGAGTCCTTCTTCAAAACTAATTTTGCTCTGCGCTCATCTGATTTCAAAAGAGGCCAAAACCATGTCACCCTGGACGGCCTCGTTTGTGGTTATGGGCTCCCAAAGCACAAGGAAAAAGATAGGTAAGCGAACTGGCCAGCTATCTTCCACTTGCAGCCCCCAAAAGGTATCCGACTTTAAACACCGAGTCGCATCAGCGAACGCCAGCGCTGGCATGAGTACTCCTTTCCAGATTCCAGGCACCACCTCATACTTATTGGGAGCCTAAAGTGCTCTACATTTCAATATCGTTGCATTCCGCTTCCCCTTTGTTTTCAGGTTATCTTGGTGGTTGCTCGAGTAAGGCTTTGATTCCTCCAACTAATGCTTGACCCTGCCGCGCCCAGAACCGGCCAATCTATGTTCAACCGCATGCTCTCACATTATAGCGAGCGCTGCAACACTGCCTGGTAGTTCTCAAATAGTCGTGATGCCGCCGCGCAGAACTTGAAAAAGCAAAAAAAAAAACGGAATGTCGAAAGACTTTTGCTGTGTACCATTAAGGACGTGTGATAGCTGCGGAAAGACCGCAAGTGATCATTTCATCGTTTCCCGAAAGCACGTCCGACTACGCGCAATGGAGAGCGATAGATAAGAAACTTGTGCATTGGGAAAAACGTGGCTGAGGCTAAAGTTGCTCGTTCAAAACGCTCCACTCGGGGAGACATCTTTCTTCCCAGAGAGTAAAGCAATGCTTGCGTTTTATATATTCTAAAATGTTGTGGAAGTTTCGAATAGCACAGTGTACTTTGCTTAGGCATGTTCTTTAATAAATTAGTGATGTATGCTTAAGCTTCATTTGGTTTGGTTAGTTTAGTTATCTGCCCCAGCATAAGTGTTACTAACGCTTTAAGCAGTAAGAATATTCTCGCTAATGTACTTTGTCCGCTGGCCCCGGTAGCAGGAACAATAACTGGCTCGGAAGGTCTGATGTTGCTCATGACACATGGTATGCCGTGAGGTGGCATATCGTTTTCATAGCATGCTTTTGTTTAGCGGTGCAAGCACAAGCGGCTGCTTTCTCCTTCAATGAGAAAGCAGCCGCTTGATCGATTCTATATCTTTATGCATGTTTTAACAGGAGGTCCCCTTGACAGTTTTTACTTTGGAACCTCCTTCTGCATTACATTTCCTTTGTAATTGTAATAATGTTTAATAATGATAAAATTGATTCTTTGATCGATTGTGATTGATTGATTGATTGATTGATTGATTGATTGATTGATTGATTGATTGATTGATTGATTGATTGATTGATTGATTGATTGATTGATTGATTGGCCCACGTGCGCAAAGCATCGCTAGTTTGATTTCTGACATTGTGCGCACAGCTAAATTTCATTACAACTGATTCAGCTCGTTTACAAGTCACTAATGTTACACTAATGCAATCGACGTTGCCTAAAGAAAACCCTCCGACCCGGCCACGGCGGCCGCATTTCGATGGGGGCGAAATGCGAAAACACCCGTGCGCTTGGATATAGGTGTACGTTAAAGAACCCCAGGTGCTCAAAATTTCTGGAGTCCTCCACTGATACGAGTCCCGTGCAACTAAAAAAACTTTCTCCCCCGATATATACGAGAGCGATACGTGCAAGCTACGCACTGCAAGCGCGAACATGCGCGTCATCAGTCACAGACCGCCTTATCACACGCATCAGCTAACCCTGAAAAAAAAAGGTTCACCCCGACGCCAGAACGAAACTCTCATTCGTTTTTTTATGCCAATACACGCTGACCAGGTGACGTAACAGTTTTTAGCCTCCTTCTATCAGTGCACAATATGTGTATTTGCTTTCACAATGCACGGCGGGCGTTATTGGCTATATGTTGTAGGATGCTATGCGATATACTGCAACAAGAGTGGCAGTGCGGATATGTCTATGAGGGAAGAAAACAGTCAAATATCATATTCGTGGCAGTGCAACAACTTTGTGGAACAAGTGCTTGCATCTTTCGGAAGCCCGCTACGCACGAACACTTCCCTTTCTAATCTTCGGCAGGTTTGAAAGGCTCTCTGTCATTAAAAAACTGATGTGGCTATGGAGCCCGCACGTTTGCACTCAAAGCGCAAGGATTTAAACAGCTTCTTCGCTGAAATCTTTGAGACCGATCAAAATAAGGTAACCGGCATCAAGGAGCCTTCCGGCTTCGAAGAAACACCTCGATTCTACGCCACAAACGAGCAACTTGAGCACAGCGCCATGCGAAACAGCCGCCATGAACCTATAGATATCGTAGTAATTTTTGTTCATTTGGACACTGTTACCAGCACAAGTAACGGACTCTGTAGTTGCCAATAGGCTGTCCCTGTACAGTGTCCCCGCACACTCTTCAGGCTGCAACCAACTGGAGCATAGGAACCTTGTCTTTCTTTTTCACGAGCACTGCCATATTTCGTAGGCAATGGCGCCATCTTTCAGGCGTCGTAGTGCTGGCTTGGGCAAACGCTCCTTGTTGTATGCCAGGTATACGCTTGGCGGCACTTGTTGGTGGTTGCTTACGTGCTCAAGCATTCTATTTAGTAGGATGTGGGCGTCTGCTACGTTGTAAACGGTTCTGCGAGACGTACTGAAGTGATTTAACTTGGCATGGCCGCATTTTTTGCTGCGGATGATGCGGGCGGAGCACCAGGCGCGATATGTGCGCCTGAGTTTGAGCATACAACCAGCCACAGGGATAAGTTGTGTATTACTTAAGAAAATGTTTTGTGAATCTGCCCGCGGTGAAACTTTGTGTAACTATATGCTGTGATGTATCAGCAATGAGTAATTAAGAAATACACGCGATAATCTTAACAACGTGGTACCATTTCTATACGGAATAAGTTGCGCTCTTTATTTGAAAAGTGTTCTAATTGTTTTCTGTAGATACTGTGGGCAGCTGCATCGTTTATTCGACGAATAAAGCAGTTTAGGTTAGTACTAACAGTGGGCGCTATAACGTAAAACTATTCCAAACTTTTCTATTCCAATTCTGTTATCAGCCCTCCACGATTGGTCAAAAACTTTTTTCGACCACCCCCACTTCACCTGTCTGTCACGCGACGTCACGAAAACCGCGATACCTCCCCATCTGATATGAAGTGTACACACTGATTATGCATGATTTGACAGAAAAAGGAAAAGCAGTTACTTCTGATTCTACCCCTTTTCGCCATTAGTCCTCGGCTATTGGTAAAAAGCTTTCGGGCTGCACCCACTTCACCTGCCTGTCACGCGACGTCACAAAACCGCAAGAACTCACCGCGTCAAAGTGACGTGTACACGATAAAGATGCATTAATATGCCGAACAAAACTTAATTTTCTTCGGAATAACCGCAGGCTGCCCCGTTCCGAAAGGAATAAAAGATCGCTGCCGCCGACCGCTCAGACGCTGGCTACTCGCACTTGCCGGAGAGCATGGGTGTATTTGCGTATAATAAAACTTTTTGCGTGGCCGTGTAACGTTTTCGAGCACTTTTGGCACATTTACCCCCTCATTCTGCCAACTCTTCTTTGCTGAGGGCCCGTTTTAGCGTCATTCTTGAGCTTCCGTTGCATGCCGCCGTGATTTTCGACCAGCCACCGCAAGGTAAGTAAGGGAAAGCCGGCCAATCGTAGACGCCGGCACCACCCTCTTCATCCGGTTATCGACTTTCAGTGCAGTGGCTCGGCCCCATCGAATCCCTCTCCACTTGAGCGTTCTCCTCGCCTCTTGTCAGCCAATTAGATACGACAAGCCGCTCAGTGTAGGCAATGTTATTCGTTTTTCAAGCAAACAAAAGTGATCTCCTATGAACGAGGAGAGCGTTTGATTGGTCTGTTCATACAACCCTGCGGGTAACCGCCTGGTGCTTGCGTTGGTGGTTACGCGAATTTGACGTCAGAAGATTGGAATAGAAACATATTGGAATAGTTTTACGTTATAGGGCCCAGTATCACGTACAAAGTGAGTAACGCATCTCGAGTGGTCGAGCAGAAGGCTGCGGACTGTGCGAACGTCCAAAACAGTTTGAACTGCACGTTTATATCTACTTGTTCTATAGCGCATGGTGCCGAGCATGTGGTGTGGGCATAGCTGGATTTATTGCGACATTAGCCCGTTTCTTTATTTCTCGAAAGATGGCGATGAAGTGGCCAGATTGACCAGACAAGCGTGAAATACAAACTTTAGAAATCGCAAATGGATGAAAATTGACCTTAATGCTCGGCCTCGTTCGGTCTGACCACTACGACGCACTCACCCGTTTTACGGCAGCTATTTTCTCACAATTAGTCGCCTCATTTTGTTTATGCGACTGCCTTTTGATATTACTGCTTGACGGGGCAAAGAGGCAATGACGAAGCACACAGCTGATATGTATCATGCTGGTTTACCAACCGCAGTGATCACTCTATTGAGCCACGCCATCGACCTCACACAGGACGGCGACGTAGATATAGCATAGTATAGCCTTAAAATGCGCGAGAACGATACTGGTGGCTGACGCAAATATTATTCAATAATTGGCGTTTAATAATTGGGTTAGTCATGCGCACGAGCACTCAGGTGCTTCAGTTCCCACTCCAAGCGATTACATTCTGAGATTTCCTAACTTGCGCCGCCAATTCAACGACGCCGCTGTTCTTTGCCGAGTGGAAACCCGTATAGCCACATAGGTTCACAACGCGTACACATGCCTTGGCTGATAATGCACTTTGCATGTTTGCGCGACCAAGATAGATTTACGTATACAGGAGTTTTTGATGCTCGTAAAAGCAACGCAGTACTTGCTTGAACATTCCTCACGTAAATGCTTTTTCAGAATGATTTAAAAAAACTTCTGCAATTCGTTCCACAGCACAAGAAGGCAACACATTCAAGCAGCGCCGCAACGGCTGGTACAAGCCAGAGTGGAGGAATAGTCTCGCAGCGCGCCCTTTCCTCCTCGCCAGGTGACATGGTCTATAAGGTAAGTGTAGGCTAGTTCAAGGTGTCTCACATCCAGTGTTCGACGCTCCACGACGCAACATTCGCAAGCAGGGTTCACGTTTGTCACAGCGACAGCAAGGACCCCCACCGACATTCACGATTTTGCTTCCATTGTTTCATGCAATACGGTACGTCCACAGCACAAGTCCTTACTAATAACTATTTTCGTGGAGGACTACCGCAGCCTGCTAGCACATCAACGTATAACGCTCAGCCAATCATAAACCAATGACTTGCCAAGTACAGTTGCGAGTGACATACGCAGCTCTATTTTCCTGCTTTGCCGCAGCCAGGTGCAGCCCATATTTCTGGGGTGCTACGTCGGGCTCAGTTGCCGATGCTGCACGGCGCTGTGATGTTCTTGCGTTTACAGGATCGCGACGGCGGTAGTAATACCCACCGTCTCTAGTAATTTGTAATTCGTGACGTACTTTCGTGCCAACGGGTTCTGCACAACGTGTGTTGTTCTCGCGCCAGAGTACCCACATGACTACTGCAGAAAGGCATCATTTCACTTCTCTAGTATTCAAGTTCACATATGTACAACTCTAGCATCATGAGTATCGGAGTCTCCCTTGAAACTAACGAGTCACGCCAAGCCAAAATTACGCCAATGACAAACGAGGCGGCGTTGCGGGTTATGTATTTTGGATGCGCTTTCCTGCTTTGCGAAGCACAAAATTTCGAAGCTGAGATCACTTGTGCATGGAAGATGAGACCAGCTGGAATGGGTGCAACATTGATGAGTGTTGCTACTTCCATGTAGTGAGAACCGTCTGAGCTGACAGTGGCATAAGAATAAAACTCGTTAAAACCGACGTTTGGGCGAGTTGGCAAGGCACATTTGAAACAGAACAGCGCGGTTTTCGCGGGGACAAGCCGGGAGAAACGACAGCGCTCGTTCGTGTAGTTTCTTCCTGCTTGTCTCCGTGAAAACCGCCATGCTCTGTTCCAAGCATAAGAATAACTTTACCTTGAGTTCCATGAGATCCAGTGTGTCGTGCGTCTGGAAGATTCTCCGACCGTTGAACACCTGGACAGTCTGAGCGTCACTGAGTCCAATGACCACCTTTTCATAGTTGAGCTCAAATGTGTCGGCCTGACACGCCTGCACGCGTGAGTGCGAGAACAATATATAGACCAATAAGAATATTTTATGATATACATGGCACATCGCGTGTAACACCTAGAACTTATGGGTTGGCTAGTCGCGAGAAACAGATATGGCAGAGCAAAATGTCGCTGGTTCGCCCGAAATGCGAAGCATAAATTGCCATAGCAAATTTTTAGACAGCTGTACGTAACAAAAATGGTAGTTTTATCGCTCGCATAAACTTGTAAACATTCGCTTACTGACTAAATCAACAATCATAGTGTCACTCGCGTGCAGGCAAACGAGGACACATATAGCTGGATGATATGCTCGTTTTGGCAACGAGCACTGGTAGTGAAAACACTGGCTTGAGGAAGTGCGGCAGCAGTAGCGAGCGAATTGACCTTCGTGTTGCCTCTCCTTTCAACGTGAACTAGCAGCGAGAACAGTGCACACGAAGCTATCAGCCCTCGGCATCCCTAGACTCTATCACCATTGCAGATTGGTTTCAAGATAGGGGCCGCGCGAATGCGCACAGTCACGCAAGGTAGAGGCTGCTTTAGTGGCCGCCAACCGATGAATATGTACCCGTTGTTAGTGCACATTCGTTTTTCTTCATGCTTCCCTACTACGGACTCGGTATTGACTGCTGTGATCCCGTTTGAACAGAAGTTCAGCGCCAGTTCTCGCGTAGTGGGCATTGCCATCTGCTAGGGACGAACGGTGCAAAGTGTGTCTTCCTCCGTAGTACCTAGGCCCAGTACCGAGACTTTTCTCTCACAAATAACTCATGCGCACAAACTTCGGGCACAGGCGGCACAGTTGTCGCTTGTCTGCAGCCTTCCCGAAACGCAAATACGCTCGGGTACGCAGAAGCCGAACTCTATCTGGAAAACATGTGTGCACCCAGCTAGAAAGTTCTCGCGTCTCCTACCGGACACACTCGTAATTCGCGAACGTTGGCTCGCGCTTACAAGTCAGCAAGTCCCCAACATTCCACAGCATCCATGGTATGGCGCTGCAGACGGTGAAATGTCGTAAACTTCGCTGAAACCATTCTGTTATCTGCCAAGACCTTGTTCAGCAAACAATTTGCCGATTGTTTTACAGTTTACTGTGGATCACGTGGGCTGCACACTAGAAACACTAACTTTCTTCGAAGCAGTAAGTGTTTTACATCATAGTAATTTTATTGCGCAATGTCGAAGGAAAAGAAAGAGCCTCCTATTGTCGAGTGTTTGTATCGCTAAAGGTGTGTTTTGAGAGCTAACGCTCAGCTTCTGTCATGCAGACTAACACCACGGTATTGAATCGAAAATTTTTCTTGTTTCAGTTTTTGTTCTGGTTCGTCGGAAAGGTTCATTTCCTGTTCAACTCTGCAACGAAAAAAATGTCGGTTCAAACTGATTTGAAGTGGTACATAATGTTTGTAAGACATAATAATTGTCTTAAAAAAAACAAGAACAATTTCTTTTGTATGTAAAATGTACCGCGCTTCTCAGCTGTACAAATGGAACCTTTTTTTCAACTTCTTTTTTAAGTCACGTTATTGAAGCAGACCTCAAAAGCGATATGGCTCTCAGCAAGCCGCGGGAGAAGCGCGGCCTTTGGGTTGATGAAACATGTGCTACTGCCCAGAAGGCTTGCCCCACGCTAACTTGTGTAGCCGGTACTCCGAGAGCAACTGGCGCTTTATACAGCTCCGGCTGTCACTTCTTTTAATTGCGACAGCAATCATATGGATACTCCAAGCGAATTTTTGCCGGTGCTGTCGCCGTCGCCTTGAAGTACCGTTTCCGTATATGTAGGCTATATGCCACGCACGGCTATATTGCATGCGGTATACGCGGGTTACATAGCTGCTCCATTCTATCAATATAGTTGTTCATGCCAGGTTTGGCACTCTTGAAAAAATTATTCCTCAAAATCTTGTGATTTGCCGCCCTTAAAGAAATGTCATGAAACAAAACTCCGATAGAGCATGCCTTTAATCTTAAATCTTCTCAAACTTCAATACTAAAAGTGCGACACAATAAGAGGGCTAAAACCTCATAACCTCCGCTGGCCGTAAGGATTCCGCAAGGCCTCCTACTTGCTTCCACATATTTTGCACCCAACTCGAGCTCTCCTCGTTCGAGAGAATGCCTTCAACAAGCTTTTTCAGCTCAACTAATGTTGCCAGCATGTGCTAGGTAGACATGCATCGCGTATGACAGTCTATGATGGGCTTTTCAGTTTCATTTTTTCTGTTTAGTGGCATAACAGTCTGAACGCGCAGCCTCTTAACAAGCGCGTGACATTCTCGGATAATATAAGTAGAGCTTGACGCCTTCAGTGCATCAATGAAAGCTAACCACAATATATGAAGAGCAGGCCTGCATTTTCGCAGTAAACCAGATTCGTCAAGACTGATACAGACTCTTCATAATCGTCCAAGAGCTGGGAGGTGGTTGGGTGTTGCAAAGATGACTCCCTCTTCAGAATCAGACACGCAACGTTCGTCCTCTTCACCGAGAAGCTTTAATTAATATAGTCAGTTGTAAAACTACTTATACACGTTACTTAGGCGAAGGTCCTAGCGAGGCAGCGTATTTGTGACTTGTGCCTTCAGGTTTTCACCTGTGTGGCGCTTAGTTCCTGTATTCCGATAGCAAATATATAGACAATACAGGCGTATTTCCCGCCATTGTCGTCGCCGTTGGCGTTGCCGTGATGTTCCATGTAAAGTCCCGATACAGTCCTCGACTATGGGACCTCCTTATGTTTGCTACGCACATGAAATTTTCTGTGCTTTTACCAATAAATAAATTATGCAATTATGAAATTATGAAAAAAAAGTCCAAGGACGATAACATTGTGACCGCGCATCGTATGCTGCATGTGCGAGTGAAAGATTGCGAGGGTGAGCCGACGATGGAGGCTCAACATCGTGCAAGCAAGGGACGAAGGTGGGTAGGAAGCGTTGTCTTCCATCGCGCGCTAGGCACCTGCGGAAGGGAAGGGAGGGGTGCCATTGAGCTATGGCAAATGAGGGGATTGTTAACGAGCTATGCATAGCACTTCCACGCAAAAAGGTGTCGCTTTTTGGATGAATTAAATGTGGCGTTCTCACTTACGCTGTACCCACGGTTGACGAGCAGCTCAGTTTTTGCTCTCAGTGCTATATTACTCCTAACCTTACTTTGCGATTGTACATTATGAAAACATGCATATGCTTTACGTTTGCTGCCAGGAAAGAAAGAAAAAACGATAGTCGGAAGCATGCTGGCATTTTCTCACACCATTTGCATTAACGGAGAAAGCGAGGAGCTGGTGTCCCTTTTCTTGGTCACGCCTCCTTTCTCGCGATCAGAGTTGGTTTTGTAGAACCGGTTGTGGCTTATCAAAGCCGCCATACGTGCTTACCGGGTGTGTCGCTTTAGTGAGAATGCGTGCATGTGTATCCCGACAAAACGCGCCAGTGTATCTCACTCGAGAAGTAGCAAGGACATTAGGCCTGCCTGGGAGTAGTCCGTCAGGCCGAACCCAGTGCAGGGCTGGTACGAGGCAGATATCGGCAGGTCGTACTCCTTGTTCAGGGTGTAGTGCACCACGCCCATCTGGAGAGCGAAGGCCACGACTAGCGAGGGCCTCGCGAATCCTGCCGTGATCATGCGGGATGCCGCCTCCTGGGAATTTAAGCGTAACGTAGAGAGCGCTATTAGGACGAACTTAGCGACTGCCAGTGAGATGATGTCGGATCTCGAAAAGAGCTCGGGCCAGTTAGCCGTATGCTAGAAGAGTTCATTGTTGGTCTAATTTGTTTTCCATAATTGAACTAGTAACTTAGCGCGATAAAAATCATAGAGACATAAAAGGTGGACAAAGAGAAGCGCTTGTCTTTGTCCAACTTTCTTGTCGCTGTCGTTATTATTGCGCTAAGTTACTAGTTCAACTATCGTTAGTCGTAGATCGTAGAGCGAGAGCGGCTGGCCAATGACAAGCAGCCATTACGAAGAAAAATGTTCGTAAATTCGTTGTCAAAGGGTGTTTAAAACTGAAGTGGCTGTCAAAGTAGCATGTCTCATACAGCAAGAAGCCTTGCTGTCACGTTAATGTATCCAACGTTTCGGTTTTCACGTGTTTGCCTCGCAATTGAGGTCACGCACAATGTTGCCATTTTGATTTGCTCCGGTCTTTTATCTACGATAGCTTAATATTCTAACCGCAGATGCGTCTTTTCTTTCTCTGAAACTGAGTGAAATGACCGGAGCTTCGGAGGACGTGCATCTTCAGGAAAGAGTGATGCCTTAGTGCTGGGCTCAGAATTATCCCTCCAGAATTCTTTATCGGAACAAACAAAGCCCCGCACAGGATTGACGTTTTTGGATTCCTTCCTCATCGTAAAACTGTCGCAACGACCAGGAATCTAACTCTTCACATCGCGAGGTCCGAAGCTAAGATATAGCCATTCTTGGGTGGCGTGTATCATCGCGCTTTGACCAGACCGCGACGCTACGCTGGCATTATGGGAAAATTCGATCTGACGAGTAGACAACTAAGGAAATTTGGCTGCGAATTCAATAACTTCGACAGAATAGGTCGGAGAAGCTCTAGAGCAATGCATTTGTTGCACTTGCCAATGTTGGTACGAAAGGATTCTTGCTGTCTATCGCGTTGATGGGCAGCGTAAGGCACTGTCGCCGGTCGGGCTGTGACAGAAGAGTGGTGATTACCACCACAGCGTCCACGTCTTCCCTGCAGCCAAAGAAAGAAATAGAAGAACGAATCGCACAATGAACAGAATAGCAAGTGCACGCTCACATCTCCGTATAACTTAAAAAAAATATCTTGGTCAGAATCTAGCTGTTGAAACATTAAAATTTTTTTACATTGATTTGTCAATGCACACAATGTAAATTTTATACGTTTCAGAAACACTATCTTATGCACGGTACAATGACGTCAGGTCAGACACACATGCTGGAACCGACGTCACTTTCATGATGCGGTTATTTAAACGCTTTAAAATCGTTGCGACGTGTGCACCGCATTTTCCAGCAGAGTGATTAGTGGATCCGGCATAGCATGACAGCGGGCCACCAGCTCACTATTCCATTATACCCAGAATCAGCTCACTTCCGGCACGTGGTAGGCGTCCGGACAGCTGCGGGTGTTGCACCACGGGAAACCTCGCACATTCGCGTTTAACAAAGGGAAGTTTGCATACCTAGTATCTCGCACAAACTTGCATTCTCATGCGCACTATGATACGCACCGCGTATGCTCAACGCATCTCCAAGTTTCGGTTGGATACCTGAGAGGATGAGTGCAGTTTACCTATAACGCTGTAAAGAAAAACTGGAGGACGCTTAAGCTTCGCCTTCAAGAGTGAAACGCGACAGCGTTCCCGTCGACCCGCCAAGGGGTGTAAGACAATGGGCTACGGCGCAGCGATCACTTATGAGGCGCCCCGCATCGGACGCGGTGAGCGTCGAGCAACGCAGCGTTCGGCGCGGCAACGAAACGTGCGCCTGAGCAAGCGGAACGAACCAAAGAACTCGGTGTCTCGGAGGGGGAAACGATGCACGCCAGCCAAACGTCCTGATCGGCACGGTAAGAAAGATAGACATATAGTGATCTAAAGAAAGGAAGGACGCTTGATTCTGCAACCCGTGAGGGTGCAAGGCGAAGCGTCGTCAGGGGAGAGGGAGTCCGGGCCGCGACGCTCCTCGCACCACTCCCCGCACAGCCCCAATGCGCGCGTGGCGCGCGACCTGCCGGGGCAGCGCCGTACTTTGAGAGGAGGGGGTCTTCTGTGCTTGCCGCAAGATGGCTCTGCGTGTGCGGAAAGCGCCGAAGAAATGTAGCAGAAACGCACTTCGCTACTCGTCTAACTGCGACTTCTGTAACATGTTCATAAATACTGATATACATGGCAGTATAACTTCCTATGGCTCGTTTCTAAGGCTACACCGCATTCACTAGAGGCGCTTTTGTACCGCTTCGAAGCATCAAACTCGTGGCTGAGTGGTAGCGTCTACGTCTCACACCCCGGAGAGCCTGGTTCGATTCCCACCAGCCCATCTTGCAAGTTGTTTTTTATTGATGAAGTGCCTGCCGGGATTTATCGCTCACGGCCAACGCCGCCGACGACACCGGCTTTTCTGCGACACGAGCTCCTTAATGCTGTCGCGTTAAAAGCGGGACCGATGCTGCGATCAAACCTCTTTACCCGCCATGGCGGCGTTGTAGTGGCTATGGTGTTTTGCTGCTGAGCCCGACGGCGCGGGAGGGAGCCGGCGGCAGCATTTCTATGGGGCACAATGCGGAAACGCCCGTCTGCCGTGCATTGGGGGCACGTCACAGAACGACGGGTGATCGAGATTGAGCCGAAGTGCACCATCCCGTCACCCCCTCCCTTTCCATTGCAGCGTGCTTCAAAACCATATCGCAGATTCGGCACGTAAAATCACAGAATTGTGTAGATTTCTTTAATCATGCCTTTTTCTGCATATCATATTGACCGCAAATAAAGACGGGGACAGAGGGAGAGAACACATAAACAGCGCGAGCGCCAACTTTGAACTGTTTATTCACAGCAGCCCGTGGGCATATATAGGCAAATAGAACATGCGCAGATCGCAGCAAACAAGAATACACATCAGCCTACATTGCATTGCAATGATGATATGATATTCTGATGCATTGCATTGCATCAGAATACACATCAACAATACATTGCAGGCGCACTTACCTGCGCACTGCAATGCCTGTCGCTGTGCACCTCTTGTTGAGGAGATAAAGATTCTGGGGAGAAGCGATGACCAGACTGCACGTGAACTGATGAAGGCTTACCACATAAAAAAAAAGGCCAAGACTGTGTTAGCGATACCTCCATTAGGTTGTTTCAATCGGAAATAGATTTTTTTTATATAATTGGTTGCCACGCTAAGCTGATGTGTATTCTTGTTTGCTGCGATCTGCGCATGTTCTATTTGCCTATATATGCCCACGGGCTGCTGTGAATAAAAGAGTTGAAAGTTACTGCCCGTGCTGTTTATGTGTTCTCTCCTTCTGTCCCCGTCTTTATTAGCGGTCAATGTGATATGCAGCAAATACCAACTAGGCCAAGGTGAAGTTCTTCTGATGCCTTTTTCTTTCCATTAGGAAACGATCGCGCGCATGGTTCTCTCGTGGCAATGTCGCTCTTTGAAACGGCCGGCGCACGTGTCATATGCCAGTTCCTCACACGCTCATCCGGTGGCACCTAGCGCTTTGAGATGCTGTGTTAGACTGCACTGACTCCGGGACCGGCCCACATATTGATGCGATAGCTTTCGATGACTCAGTGAGCGAAAAGGCCGGCGCCGGGCGTCTGTAGCAGCGAGACGGCTCCTAAATTCCCATTGGCTGCGGCGCCACGTCACGAGCGCGCTCGACGGCGTCGAGGCGGGCTCGTGGCGTTGGGACGTCGCGTTAGGACGAGAACCAGATAAAAAACAACATACATTTTCATTCAGATTGGCTCTGCGGTTTATTTTAATGACAGGATGTCTGGGTTTCATATGCGTTTGAATAGAGAAATCGGAGTTAGCCTCTAAACTAAGCCTCACAGCTGAAAGAAATAATTGCCCCTTCTGATCGCATGAATCTGTTCTGACAACGAGACAAAACCAACTCGATTTCAAGGATTCAAGTCGAAGGAGTCATGTTTAAAATTCTGTCTGTCTGTGTGTCTGTCTGTCTCTGTCTGTCTGTCTGTCTGTCTGTCTGTCTGTCTGTCTGTCTGTCTGTCTGTCTGTCTGTCTGTCTGTCTGTCTGTCTGTCTGTCTGTCTGTCTGTCTGTCTGTCTGTCTCTCTGTCTGTCTGTCTGTCTGTCTGTCTGTCTGTCTACTCCTACATCGTGATTATCTCTTCAATGTAGTTTATATCAAAATAAGCATATAGAAGGGCATGACATGCATGCATCATAACATGAAGGCTTGTCATGAAATGACGTATATCTCAAGGCATTTATCTCATGACAAATTATATGAAAAACATGAAGACTGTTGCTGCTGCTGTTTGCACGCCTCGGCCGGGGTGGCTTATAGCCTGTATATAAATGCTAGGAGCGCCACCGAGAGGAACGACGACGCGAGAAATTCGTTTGTACGCTGTAATTATCCGTGAAATCCTACAAAAACGTTGCCGAAGTGCAGCGTTTACCCTTCTACTAATGGGCGATTCCTGAGGAGAGGTGGGTAAATAGTCGTAGAGAAGGGGCAGGGCAAAGAGGCAGAGAATGGGTAGAACTTGAGCAATCGCGAAATGAGTGAATAACAACAGCCTTGCCACTCTTCGCCCGCAGTTCGTATAAAGGGGGTAAGGGCAGGACAGGGAAAAATGCAACGTGGGAAGATGAGAAGCTTCAGGGGTGAGGCTGCTGTAGTAGTCCTAGCTTACGACCATTTAGTGCATACTGGCATCGTTCCCTTACGACGTCAAATAATCAGTAATCATGATCATGATAAGGAGTCGTACTGCGGAGGTGCTCGCCCTATAGACTAAGGAAAGCTTTATGTTTCTGAGCAATAAACGTATGACGTCGCTAGCGTGCAGGAGTATTAGCAGGATAAAAAGAACTCGTTTTGCGGCTTCTCGGCGAGCCACTTGAGTTTTTTGCCGCAGTAACTTGCAGTTTAGCTTATTTATCTGTACGACGTTACAATGGTCAGCACCACTAGATTAACACGTGCCTGCCAGAATTAGCAGGCTCGCGGCAGGCAACGGCAGGCGGCAATTGGCGTGACGTCATGGCCTGAAGAAGGTCTATATAAGAGTGAGGGTGGCGCTGCCGCTCAATTGTCGGGGAAAAGCCTTCGCTCCGTCTCGCTAAAATTCGAGTTCGACAGCTGTCCTACTCACGAGGCGACTTTCTCGACAACTTCAGACAAGTGTTCCCAAGAGTCTGTGTCGTTGTAGAAGAAGTAACCGACGCCGAGGACGATCATATGGCTTTTCCTGTCGTCTCCTAGGACACTCCGAAACACCTGAAAAGAAAAATATTTCTTCACGAACACGCACGTGTGACAAACTACAATGTAGAGGTAGCTGACTACAAAGAGTCCCTACAAAGAGTTTAAAGTCCCTAATTTTAAGGTCAAACACGTTGGAATTGCCAAACTAAAGCCGAGAGTGTTTGCTAGGGAGTATGCCCAAGAGAAGCTCTACTTACGAGATATCATCGATTGAAGTGTGATACGAAATACACAGGCGTGTCATTGGGCAGCTTCACAAAAGTGTCGCTCTAATAGGTAGAAACGATCTTAACTGGAATCCCGTTCCACTATTGAGCAGACTTTGGGAACGTATGTCCCGAAAGAACCGACAAGATAATTTTTCATTGTGAGCTTTACTTAACGAATGTCATCAAGGTTTAGGTCCATGCCCACTCAAAACTGTCCTAATTCATTCAGGCGCTTAAAATTGGGTAATCATTTTAATAACGGTGATAGTAAAACAGATGAGCTCGAGAAGCAGTCTCAGTCTAGAACTCAGCACAAGTCACTTACACGGGAGGAACACTAGCAGTGTGTGTGTGTGTGTGTGTGTGTGTGTGTGTGTGTGTGTGTGTGTGTGTGCGTGTGCGTGTGCGTGTGTGTGTGTGTGTGTGTGTGTGTGTGTGTGTGTGTGTGTGTGTGTGTGTGTGTGTGTGTTTTATGGCGTCGGCCAGGGAGAAGCTGTAGAGCACGGCTCCATACTGGACATGTCTGCGTAGAATTGTCGAGCGGTGCGAGCAATGCCGGGCGAGTCGCTCGAATGTGCGGGGGCGCGTGAAGGTTTAGGCGCTGTGGTGAAACGCCCCAGAAGGATTGCTGTTCCTATTCTCTCGCCGTCCACTGCTCGCGAGCAGGCTGCAGCAGAGACATGTTGCTGGGCTAGCTGGTGCTTATTTAAGGACATTCTTTTCATTTTCGACAAACTGCATTGTTTTGTCTACGGGATTGCGCGTGAAACCATAAACGCTACCTAAAATTTCTCACGGCATGCCTTCAAGCGCATCCTTCATTCAATACGACGAATTGCTTTCGAAAAGTGTTCACCTGTTCAGCTACATTGAGAATTATTGTAGATGGTTGTTGCATTTTTTTTGTTCTTGTTATAAAAATCATAGAAAACTCATTCAACCGAGAATTGATGCGTTTAGACAACGCCAACTACAGGAAATTTCTCTGCTGGCTGGTACCGTACGAGGTCTTAGTTTGCCTTCTCGTAAATTCACGTATTACGGGATCCACCTGCAGGAGTACTTACGTTTCGCCTCCTCCGCCATGACTTTGAGTGGCGCAGGCTAAGAATACCATAGGTAAGCCTACGGTATACACGTTCGCAAATAGTGAATAACAAAATATGGACGGAGGACCAGTCATTGCTGTAGCTCAATTGGTATAGCATCTCGTGTTTCATGTGGTGCTTTTAGGTTGGGCTAACACTTCCTAAAGTGGTGCTAGAAGGTGTAGATTTACCTGTCACTGGCAGCAAGGTCTTTACTTTTTTATTTTTCTTTTAATCTACATTGTGATGCACCGTTCCTACTTTTCTTTCTAATGGGGTCATGGTAATTGGAAAATTGAAGCAAACACTACATACAATCCATAGCAGCTTTCGGTTGCTGGAAAAAGTCGATTACCCATCCAACTATGTTGCGACGAATTTCGCCTATCACAATGCGCGAAGCCGAAATTGGGAGGCTGCTGTGAGCGCGGAGCCACGCCCATAGAGGCGATATTATGCTTACGTCACCCAGCAGCGAACAGCCAGCGCACTGCGGCAGAGAAGAGCGCAGAGTCGTAGCGCGCAGGACAACCGTTGCTGGGTGACGTAAGCTAAACGTCACCCAGTTCACCCACCTAGTTTCGGTTGAGCGAGCTCGGATAGCCGAATTTCGCATAAAACAAATGGTGGCCGGGAACTTCTGGGATGGCTGCGCCACCTGTTGGCAAAGTCGCGAACTAGGCGTGACGGGATGTGCTTTCTGTGATCGGGCCATTTTGGAGGCTATGGACGGCAGACTTGCACAGATTTCACTGCGGAGCGGCACTCGCGGAGAGCACAGATACAACGTTCTCACAAACGTCATTCCGCTCACTCCCCCACTTTTAGCACGCAAACGCAATGCTTAGCGAATAGGTGGAATCATTTGTGCGCGCTAAGCACGAGAACTATAAAGCGTGATTGAATAGCCTCGCACGCGTAAACTACGCTATCCCGCTGTACTAGAAGACGATTTTCGCAAAGCTCGTTTGCGGAACGGTAGCGCTATTTCTCTCAACCCGCTATTACGCTGCAATGTTAAACTAGAACTCTGTATAGACGAAGCGAAGTGCACGCGCAGTCCACGCTACACGCCTTCACCTCGTTAGTGGTGCCAGCTCAGCGGCAACTCTGTCTCCCGCTGCTAACGTGAGCATTGTGCGGGCATGCACCATAAGTACACTTGCTCGGTGACTGCTCGGTGTATATGCCCTGGCCTGAGCGGGACAGGACGCTAAGCGTCAATCTTGCCTTATTGGATTGGATTGGAAAAACTTTAATAAAAGTCCTGCAGGACGCACGTCAGCGCGCAGTGGGCGTCTCCCACGCAGGGACCGACAGGGAATACCTGGCGGCCGCTGCGCGAGCCTGCTGGACGGCCCATTGCTGGTCTTGTAGGAGCGGGCTTCTTAGGGTCTTCTCCCACTTGTCGGAGGTAGAGTCGGGCGGAGCGTTTCTGCACTCCCAGAGCACGTGTCTAGCACGAATCTAGTCTTATCTAATATTTCAGTTAGCGCTAAACTAGCACCGGCGATTTCTCGCTAGTCTCATCTTGTGCTCCATCGAGCTGCCACGCTTGCAGTGCCACTGACGGCGCGCCTCGTCAGACCAGCATTGCAGTTGCCTTGCGTACTACCTCGCGCCAACACGTCACCTTCACGTGCGCCATGGACAAGGTCAGAGAAGTACGAGCGCAACGCTAAGCATTGCTGCTTCTACCAAGGCTTCGGCCACATCGGGCCCTGAACTGCCAAAAATTTTTTATCACTCGTGTGTCGTGTTATTTTTCGTTATGGTTTGACGCGCTGGGGGGCGGAAACATTGCTTACGCTGAGAGTGTCGCTCAACTCGGACGCGGTGCTGATGTTTGCGACGAAGGTCGGGGTCCCGTAGATGTTGAGGACGCCGTAGTGGTTGATACGTGACGCTTTCCTCAGCTCCGCCAGATGATCCAGCAGGTCCGTGACGGAAAACTGGGTATAGTTGAGGAAGCTGCAGAGGATACGTGCGACCAATGATTGTGCGGGTATTATCGCGGACGTTCACCTTACCTCTCTTTCCCGCAGACTCAAAGCACTTCAGCCGCGCCTTTCGGAGAAAAGCGCGGTAAGTACATAGCTTTTTGCGTAAGACTGAGCCGTGTATCGCAGTGAAGATGCACTGCTGGCAAATGGCGCATGACGGAGTAGGGGCATATATATATATATATATATATATATATATATATATATATATATATATATATATATATATATATATATATATATATATATATATATATATATATATATATATATATGTGTGACATTTAAAAGCAACAATGACTCGGAATGAACTTTGCGTAGCCAATTCTTGGTCCGCTTCAGTGCACCACGCAACCGCTCATGATTTTAGGTCGAATTCCTAAAAACGTGAGAGAAATGCAATTTTTTCTTACCTTGGGAACATTTTCTCCTATATTTCGTGATTGTTGCATGCGAAAATGTTTTAGCACAATCTTTAATGTCATGATTGCCAGGAGTATTTACAAAAAACCACTGCGAACACATTTAAGGTTTTCATAAAAGCTTTCCGAAATGCCCGAAATTGGCTTTTCTAGCCGCACTATAAACACATTAAAATTAATGGCAGAGCTATTACGTCGCAGAATGCGTAGTAAAGCGTAACTTTTCTATGGTATTGAATAAGGTTTCCATTTTCATTGAAGTAGGTATAATTTTAGTAAGATTTTCATTTTTTTATTTTTTGTTCTTAAGGGTACCAGTGAAGCGAGCATCAGGGACACAAGAAATTTTCGTCACACAAGTATATTGAGAATGCATTCTCTAGGCACAATAAGTAATCATAATTAAAGGAAACACTGAAGTTTGAGTGCTCGGCTGGTGCGTTTGGCGTTGAATGACCCTGACCCATAGCTCGAGTTTCAAAAGGCACAGGAGCACTGACAACTTGGTGAGGTGGTATTGAGCCACATAACTGAGTCATATTGCTAAAACGTTATATTATTGAGCCATATTATTAAAACAAGGACAAAGAAGGAACAGACGACCCCAGCATCGTCTGTTCCTCCTTGATGCCTGTTTTGTTCGGCACTTAATGCGTTTAAAAAGGCTCCTTGTGCACCTTGCTTCTCGAGAGAGCTTCACAGCCTCTCGGAGCATCATGGTCTCACGCATAAAGGCTTCGACATCATAAACGGCACGTAACTAATTATGGAGCGTGAGCTCTGTGCATTCTCCAATACAAAACGCGTAAAACCGCCAGTGCAAGTGCACCGCTAAGAAATAAAGAAGAAAAAAAACGGAAAGCAGAAAGAAAGCACCTTATGCCAGTAACGCAAACGTGACGCGGTCCCTGTGTGCCGCTGTGGGAGAGGGTAGGGAAAGAAAGGTACTTGGGAGAGAGGGTGTGCGTTGCAAAGGAAGGGAGTTTCAGTGTTGGTGTAGTGAAGCATGCCTCCTCGCAGCAATGACCTCGTGGTAACACAGTCTCTTCTATCTCCCACAAGTACTGATGCAATTTAAAAAAAGAAAGCATCCGCCAAATCGCTCCACAGACTGCGCTTCACAGAGATCAGCGGTTAACCAAAATTTCCTATCGAGCACTCGCAGCATGCGTGATGAGGGGACCCCTTTCAGCAAGCATTGTATTGTACCGCCTTCTTGTACCCAGCACGCGCGCTGAGCGACCTACTTCACGTCGAAGGACAGGCCGCAGGTGGTCTCCCTGTATGTGGCGCAGACGTTCCTGAACGTCGGAAAGGTGTCCTTGCCAAGCACCGGCCGCACCATGTTGTTCTTGACTCGCACGTGCGTGAAGAAGACGATGTCGCACGACCTGTCCGGCGGGTACAGCGGGTGGATGGCTGCTGCCGGCGAGCCGACAGAGCAGAGCAGCGGAGGAGGCTGAGTCGTCGTCGTTGCCGGAGTGGCTGCGAGATGTTGCATTAATGCGATTAGCCATCTCGCCGAAGTTCACCTGCTTTGCGATATGTATATATGCATGTATGCATGTATGCATGCATGCATGCATGTATGTATGTATGTATGTATGTATGTATGTATGTATGTATGTATGTATGTATGTATGTATGTATGTATGTATGTATGTATGCATGCATGTATGCATGTATGCATGTATGTATGCATGTACGCATGCATGCATGCATGCATGTATGTATGTATGTATGTATGTATGTATGTATGTATGTATGTATGTATGTATGTATGTATGCATGTATGTATGTATGTATGTATGTATGTATGTATGTATGTATGTAACCTTTTTCACGCCTCTGTTGAATGAAAAGCAAACACCCTTTTAACTTCTCGGCGTGCGCGGCGGAGTTGAACCACAGCCCGACGGTTTAGCGTGAGCGCTCTCACGCACCGGTGCCCCACGCATCTCGGAGGCAGCTGGCGGACTTATTGGTGGCACCGCTAGATGGCGCAGCTTGCCCAGAAGGAAGCGCGAGAGAGGAGCTCGACGACGTGAGCCCATTTACCATCAAACGAACAGAGTGACAGAGTGTCGCGTTCCTGCGAGCCGCGCCCCCATCGCACCACTGGCGCCCCCGACCAAAAGTTAGTACGCCACATAACGGGAGCACAAAGTTTACAAACGATGAATGATTTGACGCAACAATGCGGCCACGTATCGTAGTTGTGATATATGAAGTAGTTATTCTGTATGGAGCTCCGCAAATAAAAGAAAAAATTGCACTGTGAGACGCCGGAAGTGAGACTTGCATCTGACCTCGCTAGTATAGTAGCGTGGTCAGATGGGCAACATTGTCTGTGGAAGCAGCTACAATGTATGAAACGGAGTATAAACGTCCTGAACTTCCTGCGCAGAGACTTACCCGGGGAGGGTGTCGTCCTGGGGAACGTCACCACTGCTGCCGGCGTAGCCGTCGTCGCAACTATCGTCGCAGCCGTTCTGGTTGTGGGAACCCTTCTCGTTGTGGGAACCCTTCTCGTTGTGGGACTGACGCGGCCCTCCGGAATCGTCTGGAGAAGCAGCAAGACATCAGAGCGGAAACGAGCAAAGCTTTACAGGGAGCCTGTCCTCCTCCGTACACAAGCGGATTTGAACGGTTCCACACAATGGACCAAAGAAATGCGAACCGAACGCGACAAACGGGCGTACGACTGAAGAAAGTGACTCAAGAAGCTCTTAAGGAGGCCATCCTGGAGTGGGCTGAGAGGATAGAGGAGGCCCACTTCAAGTAGTTCCTCCCCCTACCCTCTATTCCGTTGCCCCTTTCCCTTTAACGAGGGATAAAGTTTTTCACCGCCATCAAGAAGCTCCTAAGTGAACCCGTCGGAAACGAGAACCAGTCAGCTAGTTGAGAAAAAAAGTGCCGACTAGCCTTGCTGTCGTGTGATCTCTAGACATTCAAGGAACGCCTTATCTAAGCGGATTGGACACGTTACAGGAAGAACTGATGACACTGAGCACTTTACAATTTTTTTAGGCTAGTTGGTTCCTACGTATGGCGAGGAGGACACAACGCCAATACGTGAACAAACGACCAGACGCCCCCTTCTGACGCTCCTTCCTGACCGGCCATTTGCTCAAGTAGTTTTGTGCCTTTTTCACCTTAATAATTAAGGATGCTACTTGCTTCTGTATGGTGGCATGTCTGAAATGCTTTATTTTTGCCCCCTTCCTAAGTTTGGCTGTGTTATCAAGTGGTGCCTGTTTACAGACACGTGCTGACATCATTGAACACAGAGAAGGCGGGCTAAGAGCGCTTGCAGCATGTTATGAATGCCTGTCCTTTCGACGATAATAAATGAATAAAGGGCAGCTGTCGGCGGCCAAATTCATGCCAATGAAAAAGTCAGAAGCAAGAGTAGTACAATGACCATACAAATGATAAAGAAGAGAGAGCGTCAATCGACCCAAACCGCAAGCAAGTTGTAGAAACGCACTCCCTGAAATATTTGCACCCTTTGGGGCTGAATTTGTGCCGCGGCGTTGATCGCCGTCTGTAACACATGCCTAGCTTTTCAATTATACTGTACAATATACTGTACTGTATGCTATATACTGTATACAATATACTAAACTATACTATACTATACTATACTATACTATACTATACTATACTGTACTGTACTATATACTGTACAACATACGTTGTTCCCAGTACTTTCCGGGCGCGAACAGCATGGACGTACGAGTGAGGTATATCATTCCTCACAGGAATGAGATGAGCACAGTTGTGTTAAATAAAGTGTACGCAAGATTGATCAAAACTTTTCTCTTCTTTTTGAGAGGCGGGGGGGTGGTGGGCATTATAAATGCCAGATAGTGCAAAAAGTGATGGGACCCAGTGCAGCTCCAAATCATGGCAACTAATGCATCCCTGCGTACTTGGAGAGTAGTTTCTGAACGTTGTTTTTTTTTCTTTCGTTTTGTTTTGTATTTAAAACCCGGAATCTGACGGCTTCATTTTGATGGTAAGAAAAATTGTCTCTTCGGCAAATTCTGTGCGAGCGGTATTCCCACGTATCACGCACCAAATTCTTCATCTATTTTAGAAAACAATGCAGAATTCTATGCGGATGTAACAAATTGTGATTTTGTTTCAGCAACGCCAAGAAGCGTCCGGTAGTTTTTGTTTCCGTTATAATTACCTCGACGGCTACGAATAACTAACTTTTTATTATCACCTGTTAGAAGATCTTAGAAAATGTCAATTTCAATTGTGTGCCCCGTGAAATCTCTCTCCCACGTTTCGCGTAAAGACCGCGAAATATAAAGATATAACGTGGGACTACGCGATATATACAGCGTGGACTACGTGCTGGTCAGGTGGTTATGGTTAATATTCGCCGCGATTGTTCCTAAACGCTGGATATTGAGTTGCGCAACAGATGGGCCTACGCAAACAATTGAAATCGCCGTATCCGAAGGTGCTCTAACAGTGACCATAAGCACGCCAGATATAAGTATAATGAAAAAGGTAGTTAAGCAATCATTACAAACTAATTTCTGAGAAAGAACACAAGAAAGACGGCATACTGCCTCAAATTGCTGGTAACAGCATAGAATTGGTTTCGTCCACATAGAAGGCGTTTTTTTCTTCTTTTTAATCAGTGCAAGAGACCTGGGCCACCTCGTATAGGCTTGAAGTAACACGCACAAAATTTCGAAACACGAAACACGTGTACCTAAATCTGTGACACGCTGAAGGCCACACGCAAAAAGCGAATTAGTTGCTGAGGCTTACAGCGATCGTATGGTTCGGGGCTGGCGGAATGGTAACGGCCGCCTCTCCAGAACTGCCGGGGACTTCCTTAACGGTATCATCCTCTGTAAATACAGATATAAATCAATGACATTTAAAAAAGAATGCAACCATCGCGCACATATTCCTCTGTGTCACCTTATATAGACCATTGGCAAAATTTGCAGCGACCATTATTTAGTGCAAGACTCGGAAGCCTCGCCGCAGACCGGGCGGCTGGAAAACAAGTGTTCCGCCATTTAGTAAGTATGCCCGTGAGCTCGAAAGCTCGGTGCGTGGTATGCGCCGCTGTGATCTCGGAGGCCATTGTCCGTCAACCCACACCAAGAGAGCCGCCTCGTTTAGCGTCTTCTGAACGCGTTCGCTTGCTCTAAATAAAAAATAAAAAAATAAAGAAACGGAAAGTACGCTTGCTTTAAACAGCCGTGCGAGAGTACACTATTTTGGGCACGTACTCACAAGAGTGCTATTTCGCTAGAACTGTTTCTAAGAGAGAATTCCAGCCAAACATTTTGCTGGACAGATTGACGCGTGAACTCGTTCATCTTGTACGGGTGAGCGCTTTTACCGTCCCCGAAATTTTATCGCTCAGCGCAGGACGCGTCCAAGGTCGATTCAAATAGGTCGCGAAGCTTCGGGCGAAAAGCGGTTCAGTACAGATTGTCACCGACATCAGCATGGGGGGTTATGGGAGCAGTGATCGAAGCGCGACTATGTTTGGTGGGAACGAACATTGGGAAAGAAAAACGCGTTTTTCACTCAACGAAAATAAAATTCCTAGTCAAAATTATATATTCGTGATGAGTTAAATAAATACGTTTATTTTATTATTATTAATAAATGCATTTCTTTTCAGCGCCCATCGCTACAGGGGGCGTTGACGCCACTATCACTCGCATTGCAATGCACGTCTTGAAATGGGCAGATAGGCGCACTCGTATCACCTGTTGAAATACGTCCCCCTCACAATTTGTGCTTTCTTGCTTGTCGAAGTTTGTCTGAATTTGGTGACGCGGGTAGCTTCATTGCTTCTTATCTGTTCAGTCAAAAGTAGTGAGTTACGACCGCCACATAATTGTGTAGTTGTTTTCGTGCGACTGCGCTGGCCAACGGACTTGGCATCTGACAATAGGATCAGCACTCTACACCTAAAGCTTTCGTCGGCCTCCAAAGAAAGTATGTTCTGCGCAGGGATGCGATTTCGACAACCGTACGGCTGGCCTTTTGCTGCATCGCTTTCCAGCTGAAAGCTCGAAACGCCCATCAAGTCGAATGGCGCGGCACTTGAATATATAGCCCCAAAGGAAGAACAACAAAAATTTCGCGCCTTCGAAAACAAAATGACGTCACTTTTGCTTTTACCGGACATGGCGTCACGTTATTTTTTCTTCCGCCGGAAGTGTTCCCACCACATACAGATGGCACTAAGCCCCATGAACCGGCGATGGACCGCCATGTTTTGAACGTATGGGCTCCTATGGAAGCTTCGCTACCAGGTATATTTACCTTGACGCGTCTATGTGTATCGGAAGTTTCTAGAATGTTATCGATGCTTCTATCCGCTGTCTGTTGTCGCCGAACCGTGTGTAATCTGATTGCATGTATGCGCGACGCGAATGGCGTTGAACTTTGTGGAAGGCATGTGAGTCCCAGCGATTAGTCTGGAACATTTGACGGCTGATCTATAAAAGCCGACGCGCTTGACTCGCTGATCATATTTTCGACGATCGCCGACTGTGTTCGCCGCTGTCGCCATTCTTTGAGTGTAGCCTGTTCTTGAGGGCACAAGTTCGCCCAATAAAACGCTAGCTTCGATCGTCTTCGTCAGTTTGAATGCGTTTTTTACGGTCACTACCACGGGACAATATTGTGAGCGAAGACGGTCGCCCATGGTAAAAAACCACTTGCGCGCGAGTGCGAATTCCAGCCCTGGCTTGAAGTGTCGCTTTTGGCTGACGGCGCTCGACAGCTGAGGCGATTGTCACGTAAGAATCGTCTTGCCGGCCGACAGTGACTATAAATCATATTGACCGCAAAAAAGACGGGGACAGAGGAAGAAAACGCATAAACAGCACAAGCGGTAACTTTCAACTGTTTTATTCATAGCAGCCAGTGGGCATATATAGGCAAAAGGAACATGCGCAGATCGCGGCAAACAAGAATGCACATCAGCTTACCATATAAATAAGAAAGGCCAAGATTGTGTTAGCGATACTTCCATTAGGTTGTTTCAAGCGGAAATAGATTTTTTTGATAATTATTTGCCACGCTAAGCTGATGTGCATTCTTGTTTGCCGCGATCTGCGCATGTTCCTTTTGCCTGTATATGCCCACTGGCTGCTATGAATAAAACAGTTGAAAGTTACCGCCTGAGCTGTTTATGTGTTTTCTTCCTCTGTCCCCGTCTTTATTGCGGTCAATATGATTTGCAGTAAATACCAACTAGGCCAAACTGAAGTTCTTCTGACAGTGACTATATTCAACGCGTTGCTGCTCCTGCTCTTATCGGTGCCATCTAAAATTTAAAAACGGGCTTTCACGCAGGTTGAGCCGCACTTACCTTCGGGTTGGGTGGCGAATAAGATAACAACGATGAGGGCGAAGATCGTGCAAATGACGAGGAAGCAGACCACAGCACCCCAGATCCTGGCGTTTTTGCTATCTTCGCTGGTTGGGTAAAGCGAGAACGACAGTTCAGAGGAATACGTTCCCGGCCTGCTGGCCAGCCATCTTATAGAAGCAATGCTATTCTTTGCTCATGAAAATGATGACGCGAAATGGACGATTTGGCGCGCAATAATAAAGGAAGGGAAGCACTGGCATTGCTATAGTTGGCTTGGCCACATGCAATGGTTGAAGTTCTGGCTATATGGAACAAGATAGCCGTAGCGGCATACTGTATTTCCTATCAATTTGTCTTCTTTTTCTTTTTTAGATGTGTGAACTTTTTTTTACTGTTTAGTGAGACAGCCGGGTCACTTTGACACTGGCCAAACATACACGTGATGTATGCTACCTCGGCAATTTTTTGCGTGATATTTTCTTTGGGCACATCTTGTATCCATTTGGAATACTGGAAGTACGGCCTTCTACCACAGACGTTGCACTGGTCTGATGACCAGAGGCTTGTAGTTGCTTATACGCTGTTGTTCCTATCAGTAAGGTATCGCTGCCACAACCGTCGACGTGTGGTGTTGCAATATTTAGAAATGAATATGCAGACACGTAGGAATAACGTTCAGGTGCAAACGACTGGCAATACAGGAATGCAAGCTAAGCTAGGCACCCACGTCATTTCAGCACAAAAACAATAGGAATTTCGTAATGACGTATAAACCGTAAAACTGTGCAGAACCCACGCACAGTTGGAATCGATGTCACGTAAACCTTTTCGCTTGCACCTATCTATCTAGCATTGTTAGGGGTTCTGAAAAGCGATAGCAGGTGGACTAATATCTTTGTGTAAGCTGCCCTACTTGTTTGTGGGGGTCATGGGCATACGTCTATGTGACGAAAGCAACATGAGACCACGCTGAAGATTATCATACGGCGGCGACGGCTTGATCAATACTCCGGCCGTTCGACGTGAGCCAACGACGTGGCGATTGCTGGTTTCTACAATAGGTATTGGGACGAGCGTGAGCGAGAGGGACACCTACTGCGACGTTACCAGTGTAATAATATTTGGGGTTTTACGTGCCAAAACCACTTTCTGATTATGAGGCACGCCGTAGTGGAGGACTCCGGAAATTTTGACCACCTGGGGTTCTTTAACGTGCACCTAAATCTAAGCACACGGGGACGTTACCAGTGTCTACGCGTCACCAGTGAATAATTGTTAAAGCATGATTACCTTGGACGATGAGGAAGTCGGCATAAACTCGGCACTATTTCGAGAGGTAGTGCACTACGCGGAAAGTACTCACTAAAGTGGGCCGGTCTCGGAGACATTGCCGTCCAACACGGCCCCACAAAGCGCGAGCTGCCACAAGGAACGAAGACGAGCAAGCGGCACACACGCCGACCGTTTCAAAGAGCTGGCTGGCTTCGGAGCGAGAGAAGTACGAGTGCGAGCGAGTACTTGCGCGAGACTGCAATAGTTTCCCTCGAAGTGCACGGTACATGGCCGCCATTTAAAGGAGGGATGGCTCATCGGCCTATTAAGGGGGTAATGGAGCTGAGGAATTGGGAGATGAGGCCAGGGCCAACCACCGGGGAATGCTTCCGCGCACAGTTACACCATGCCGAAAATGCCCGATTCCTCAGCAAAAGCAAAAATCGCTTGCAGGCCACCGTCGGCCTCTACGGAGGGACGGACCCGCTCCTCGAAGCTGGCCTCTTGCCCCCAGTGCTTTCGTCGGAAGACTGCATACTTTGGGCACTCCCACAGCAGGGGCCTGCTGGTTGGCGCGGTTGCCGTTTCGCACGCTGAGCAACCTGTTAGTACGGGCGGTAGCCCTTCCGCCATGTTGTGCGGAAGGCGTACTACGTCATTGTGTGCCTGCCATCGTGCATGCGAGTGCATCCGGCGGTAATGCGGTACCGATGTGGGTCTTGTGCACGAGTACTTGACACGCTCGCGACGAGCCTGCAGGCAGTGGATCTTCCTTCGGCGTATGTTGTTGTAGACATTCACGGAGCTGTTGTCGTCTCTATCGTGGACCTCGAAGCGCGCGAGACACAGCTGTGTTCTGGAGCGGGTTGCCGCTTGTAGAAACTGTACTTCATATGAAACCTTTCTAATTTCAGCACGTTCAGCTCACTTCGGGGCGGGGGGGGGGGGGGGGGTGCATTAAGTCTTGCCTGTAGTGAAAATTGCGAAAGAAATGGCCTAGCGGCGAGCTCCGGGCTGCTGAGGTGGGCGCTGCGGGTTTGATTACACAGCCGGTCCCGCACTACTTCCATTACCGCGACAGCGTTAAGGAGCTCGTGTCGCAGGAAAGCCGGTGTCGTCGGAGTCGGTGGCGTTGACCGCGAGCGAAAAATGAGGAAAGGCAATTCATAAATAAAAACAACTTGCAAGATGGGCTGGGTCGGAGCCGAACCAGGATCTCCGGAGTGTGAGACGGAGACGCTGTCACTCAGCCAATGAGTTCGATGGTTCAAAGTGGGACAAGAACGCCTCTAGTGAATGCGGTGTTGCCTTAGAAACGTGCCGTAGAAAGCTATACTGCGGCGTATATCGGTAATTATGAGCATGTAAATTAGAGAAGTCGCAGTTAAACGCGTAGTGAAGTTCGTTTCCGCTACATTTCTTCTGCGCTTGCTACACAGGCAGAGGCATCTTGCGGCAAACACAGAAGACACCCTCATCTCAATCAACGGCGCAGCCCCAACAGCTGGCGCGCCACTCGCCCGCTTCTCCCTTTCGTTTTGTTTGAGCGCATTGGGGCCGTGCGGGGACCGGTGCGAGGATGCCCCAATATCCTTGCGTTTAATAAGTTTTCTCGCTCTCTCCCCTTCCAACTTCCAGCGTGCGTCACTCGAACCCTCGTGCTTAGGCTACGCGGCTCTTCTTTCCTCTCACAGCGCGATTCCTAGGTGCAGCGTCAGATGCGGGACACCTCTGACGTGATCACTGCGCCGTAGCGCGTCTGGTGGGAAAGCGTCCCCCGCGATGTGTGCCGTGCTGCTGGCGAGGAGTCATGCGTCTGTATGGTGCTCCCAAGTGAGACAGATGACGATCTCATCGAGGCGTCAGCCCCATGATCTCGTCCACCTTCATGGCGCGTCGCGGCCCGGCTGTCCGTGCCTATCACGACGTTTGGCTCGCGTAGATCGTTTCTCCCTTCCAGACACCGAGTTCTTTGGTTCGTTCCGCTTACTCAAGCGCACGTTTCGTCTTTTTGTGACTCAAGAGCATGCCGAGCAAATGAGTGGGCGGTGTGAACGGGGTGCGATAACGCTATTGCATTCCCCTCTTGAAGGCGAAGCTTAAGCGTCCACAAATTTTTCTAGATAGATAGAGGCCTTCCTATCTATCTGCCACAAAGTGCCAAGAATGAGGCAAATAATAATTCCTAATAAAACTGCTTTTTTTATTCGAATCTGCTGGCAAATCTGGCAGGCAAATCTACCACATAAGCTAACTAAGAATACCGCATTAGTCGAACACAGTGGCCGTAGTTGCTCACTGCCTACGGTACTCCGCTGCCCAGCACGAGGTGGCAGGATCGACCCCCGGCTGTAATTGCCACATTCCAGTGGTGATTGCTTGCAGGAAGGCCCATTTAGTTAAATTTTGGGCGCCACCTCCTAAAACGGCGTGTCTATGCTGTGTTACTTTCGGACTCTAAACGTCAGCAATGATTCCAATCAGTAATAAAACTGCAGACATTGAAAGCATTAGTTAACGCATGCTTCTTGCAGTGATTTTGCTGAGCTATGCTCATTAATGACGACGTCAACATCCGTTTCCTCTCCATCCCGCATTCTCGTGCGTAGCGCTACATGACATAAATGAATTAAACTTCAGGTGACTACTTACGCTGGTTTTTCTGAAAAGAAGCAAAAGCTAAGCATTTAGCAGTGTTAACGACAGACACTGCATATACAACATCCGGACAAGGCATACCGTGAGAACACCACCACGGTCCCAGGCTCGTTAACAGTCAAGTTATCGCTCAACGCCTTTGTTTAGACACATTAGGTAATGTATCATTCAGAGTTTATTTTTCGTAAATCACATTGTTTTCGTGTGCTAGATAGAGGTCTAACTAACTCGTCACTTTGTATTTGAGATGCAATCAGATTCATCTTTCTATCAGGTAAGATATATAACAAGGAGGGCTGGCCCTAACGAAAGTTTATTCCGACAGTTTATAGAAATTTCAGCCTGGCAGACGTTTCGCTATGCATTTTACACAAACAACAATTGTAGACAGCACAAGAAGATACAGCCTAAACTTTTTCTCGACAACTGTACATAGAATCTGAGAGTTCCTTTGCGTACATGGTGCCGTAGCTATAGTTAAGAATTTCATGAGATAATATTTCCAAACTAAGTAAAAATTAACGACAAAAAGAATACTCGACGCTACCTTCTCCACGATTCCTGTAAACTGTGAGTACTAGTTTTCAACCGGATAAGAGGCGCCACTTTTTTTGCTAGTGCTTAATAGCTGTACATAGACCAGGAAACCAAATGAATTATACTTGCTAAAGAGCTACTGAAGGCAAATACTAAGTCTATGTGGACTGTTGAAATATCATTCCAGAAACCTCGCAGAGTTTGTTTCGTGCCAAGAAAAGACTTAGCCTACGAGAAAATTGCGTCTGAAGGGTCCGCACCCCTATACCGAAACTCAAATCGCCCGCCACCGAGCGGGAAATGGTGACGTTCATGCGCCATCACCGCCCTTTCCTGCCGTCGCTAAGCAAAACGGCGCACGACAGATGGCGCTAGTTTCTTGCGCTCAGCGCCAACACGCGGCCACGGAAAAATCTAGCCGCTGCAGCTGCTCTTGGGGACGTATTCTGAAACGTTCGCCGCGGCGAAAGCTTCGCACTGGCCACGCCTCCGCCGTTGCGGCGCGCTCTGAATGGCTGCTTCGACAAAACCGGAAATTCAGGTGGCGCAAGTGAATTTCCGGTTTTGTCAAAGCAGCCATTCAGCGCGCGCCGCAACGGCGGAGGCGTGGCCAGTGCGAAACTTTCGCCGTGGCGAACGTTTCAGAATACGTCCCTTGGTGAAGCGGCGTGACCCGTTCGGGGAATCCCGCGACATGACATGGAAGCGGTATTCTCTGCCACTTGCCGTTGAGTTTCGCGAGCTAACAGAACCAGCGCAGCAGTACGCGATAACGAAAACACTGAAGCTCGAAAGCGCGGGTGGCGCAGCGTGGAAATAAAAAAAAAACGAGACTTTTCGAACACGCACGGCGTTGTCGAGGATAACGTGAATGAGTTCTTTTTGCTAAAATATAAAAAAGAACTGAACAAGTAGCGTTTTCCTCCGTCTTATAACGCAATATACTACGTCTTATACGCAATATATTTGCTACGGGTGGTTGAGTACTGGTGACGGAATAATAATGACTGCCTACGTAACTAGGCTAGTACTTGAATGTCCCGGGGGAGTCTGCAATCATGCCCTGCCTTTACGCGCATTGCCTGGTCAAGAAAGTTCTGTTCTCGATAAAATTGTCACCTTAGACGTTTTTGAGTACGAATCTATCAGTTTAGCATAAATTTGTAGTGGTCAGTATTCATAGAACCCCGCGGTGGAGAAAGAACGGCATACGAACGACAGCTTATCACCCAACTTCCGATGGCCTGGTGGAACGCTTCCAGCGTCAACTGAGAGCAGCACTTCGTGCGCGTATCTCCATGATTCCATGGGCAGAGCGCTGCCTTTGGTTCTACAAGGTCTTCGCACAGTTCCGAAAGCAGTTGAACAGTGTTCCTCAGCATAATTCGTTTTCGGCCCGACACTTCTCGTACCCGGTGAGGTCTTCGCCTGGGAACCGTTATCTGCTGACCCACAATCTTACGCCGACCACCTTCGCATTACAACGGCCACTGTTATACCACCGCCGCTTCGTAACGACCACAGAAATATTTGCATGAGCTTATCTTTACTTCATAAGAGTCACGTCTTTATGCGTCACGGCGCTACTCGCGCTCCTTTAAAAAGCTCCTTACGACGGTCCCTTCAAAGTCCTCCAGCCTGACGCCAGCTTTTTCACACTTCTTATCAATGGACGCGAAGAGACAGTTTCCGTTAACCGCTTGAAGCCAGCTCGTCTAGAATCTGGCAGCGCCATCCCCACAACTTAAACCGCTCAACGACAGGGCCTTCATCGCTAAGGGGGGAGCCATGCAGCGGCACTCATAGAGCCCCGCAGAGGAAGACGAAGAGACTGGACTAGCGCTGTCAGGCATATAGGCTCGACGATGGTAATCGCGACATCAACGCAGTCATCTGTTTAACAAATGGCACTTCTTTGTGGGCCTTCTGCTCCTACAGCTTAATATTTGCCTTTAGTATCATTTTAGTGTTTTTTGTTTGCAGATCGTCTCCGTACTTTTAATTTAGAAATGAAAACGTAGCAAAGAAGGCACAATGAGGTATTTTATGGCTATAGATGCTCTATAGGCGGTCTAAATACATTTTGAGCAAGTGAAATAGGTGAGTCGAATTAGATGAACCTGCTCTTTTTATTTTGTCCTCGCATTGCCCGATTAAGCAGCAGTTCAAGTGAGCTGTCTTATCAGAAGTCAAGATTTAGAATACAAACAAACGCAAAGTTTACAATCGAATGATGCGAGTCAAAACTTGACACAATATTGCATATCAAATATAGGGCTGAATAAATGGTGCTGGCACAAACGTTGAAGATCGCACGGTCACTCAGACATTCGCCATACGTGAAGCAACGTCTGATGGACTGCAGTGTCCTAAGATCTACGCCGGCCCTTATGCGATCAATTAAACAGGGGTTAGTGAATTTCTCCTTAATTAGTAGCCTCAGTTTTGATTAGTAGCCTCACCTTAAGAAATAAGGAACGAAAGGAAAAAAAAGAAAGAACCATTTGGGCTTTACGGGTCGCACGTACGGCTGTTGCACGTGTCATGCATAAATTATCAAGCGTTTGCTTACCTTCAGACGAAGGCGTGACGTCAGTGTAACCTGCAATTGTAACGCAGGAAGGAAACCACGAGAAGGCAAGAACAAAAACTGCACTCAAGAAACAAATATACGCTGCTTCATTCGTCACAAAACCTCAACTAGTCACATTGCGTTGATAGTGTCGTTATTTGGTTTATTATTAGCGCTTCACCCAAGCTTCAGCCATTGCTTCCAGTGCTCGTATTTAAATGATGTGAATTCCACAGGCTTCGCTCATTTTTGGCGACAGTTGCAGACATACACACTGTTACCACAGCTGCACAAATAGGCCGGAAAAGAGTGAACAATCTGTCTTCTGTGCACTGCTCAAATCATGGATAAGTCGTTGAGAACTAATCCAGATGTTGATCAATCAAAACTTGATATGGAAGTGGCGGACTGCCACTCAGGCCGTTTCGGTAGGATTGTGTAGCGTTTTGCTATCCTGCTGGAGTTCCCAGCAATCGCACAGGACGCTTTTAGGTACCACTTGCATTGCGGACAAGCATTTCCCGTGTATTCGAAGTGCGCCAGAAAAAAAAAAACTTTTGAAGGACAATTTTTAAAACAGGCGAACGATAAATTCTTTCAGAGGAAGGTTTGCTCGAACTCTAAACGTGTATTGATGGAAAATTATCTTCTTTAGGAAAACAGAGAAGCGATGTCAATGAAGTATGTTGCATTCTAAACAAAGCGACCGTTTTAAGCAGAAATTCAGTTAAGAAACTTCAGTCGATAGTTGCCAAATATGATCAAGCCAACTAAAAAGTCTTCGTCGATTCTTTATTGGTGCGTATGACTGGCCTCAAGAAGTAAATATCTCCACTCTGTCGTAGCAAGCAAAAAAGAAAAAGGAATACTTTAAGACAGGCCTGTTAAACACTAACTCATCTGCACGTTACCTAGAATGTTTTGTGCCATTGTGCTACAAAATTGTACCATTGAATCAATTAGCCCAGAAACAAAGAAAACCCGCAGCCCCATAATAAAAAGGCGCCGAAGGTGTGGGTGCCACCGCCACAAGCTCACTTAGCAAAAAAAGTTTTTCAAAGCGTCTCGTGTGAGCGGACCAAATCTCTTATATTGAAATATCCCAGCTTTTATCTACGAGTGCGAATCACAAATATTTGCCTCTATCTTTTATTAGCCAAAATAAGGTGCATATAGGTACTTATAGGTATGGGGGGGGGGGGCTACTATTCTATGTACCTTACACTATTGTTCCACGTGGTTTCCACACCTGTTCAGACATTTGTCCCATCGCAGCTCTAAATTTGAGATACCCGTGTAATATAGAATTCGTTTGCCTGACAGTGGGAGCACCGTCGGATTGCTGTCGTGGCTTCCTCGTTGCACGTGAAACGCTGTCCTGCCGGGAACTTCTTCAGCGGACAGCAAAGCACAGCATGACGTCCAGTATGACGTCCAGCATGACGTCATACAGGACGTACAGCATGACGTCCACAGCGCAGCATGACGTCCGGCCGCTATATTCGTCAAGCCAACCTCCTCTCTCACGATCGGCCGTAGCCACTCGCTGCCCGCTCCATGTTTCCCTCTCCCCCTACTTGCAGCGCGCTCGGCGGCTAGAAACCACCGCTTGCCTTTTGCTTTCGTGTTGTTTATGGCTAGGCTTCAAGATCGTCGCCTGACGGTCTCTCTTAGTCTCTCCTTCTTCCATAGCTGCGTCCATAATGGCATCGTTCTAGGCCCTGGCAGAGTGCTCTTTATCGTGACGACCGAACAATGAGGCGTATGTAGGCGTGACGCACATCGACGCGTAGTGAAAACGTCGACGAGAAAGCGAAACTCAAAGACGACAAAAGTAACGAGCCACGTTTGGGGCTGTCAGCTGCGTATAGCGGGAAAATATTGCCCAAGCCTTCCGACGCAGCATTGTTCAGATGCGCTACCGTGTTTCCTATACGGTAAGTACGACACGGAGGCTACGAGGACTTCTCACAACTCGTATTCGCGACGAAAATATCGCGCGTTCCCTATGACAGAAATATACAAGTATAGATCGCGTAATTGGATGCAACACGAACTTTCGTTCTTATGTGCTGCAAAATACGACGTATAGCCTACATGCAGCGCGTCGCAAGTTTTTGATCTATGTCACAACCGAACCAGTGGAAGTGATCCATATTTGCGACCGGCGACCGCAATACACCTCTTGCTCTCGCCGACCTGCTATATGCGTCCCATACTGGAAACACAAAGATGCCCAAATAGTACATTATTCGACGTAGCCTTACGTCCACAACTTGTAGTTGTAATTGACGAATCAGTTAAGTAAACAACGTCGCAGAATAAGAACAACTGCACCACGAAACGCACGGAGTGGTGTGTCCGTGCGTGGATTCCAAAGCGTTGCCTGCGAAGTATGTGACGAAGTATACGGAAGTTTGACAGGCCTAGCAGGACACATTTAAACGAAGCAGATATTGCATGACATTGCTGTGCGGCTGTTCTAATAAAACTGTATGCACAGCAAAACATTCATTTACTTACCGGAGTAGTCAGGGACATGGGAGTAGTCCTGTGGCAGGTATTCAGGCGCGTAACCGGGTTCGTAGAAGTCAGTTTGCGCTGCAGGATCCACGGCAAGTAGAACGGAGCCATCAGTATACCCTATGCGTAATGAAGCTATACAGCACTCAGCCAAGTTTTGTTATTAGAACAAATTTTTTCACAAAATATTGTGAGGTTTCCGCGCAACAAAACAGGCAACGCCGCTACGGCTGAGTTATATTGTGTGTTGTTGATAGTAAGACGTTCAGTTGGAAAATACTTTGGAATAGCGATTAAGTCATTCCTGAAAAAGTAGAACAAGACAGTAGCAACCATAAATTCAACAAGGTTGCCAGAGTTCATTATCATCTATTTTGGTTTCGCAGCTTTATCGCTGTCAGCCATTTTACATGCATATGTTTACTTACTACATATGTTTTATTGCTTCATGTTATATATGATCCGAAGTCATCCGAGGTCACATAGCGCCATGAGACATGTTTTGGTCGTATGTGGTAGTTGAAAAGCGCATGACATTCTGAAATGCTTTGGCTTTCGTCGCTTAACATGGAAAGCGTACGTGGCTGAATATAAGACTAATTTATGGCTATATGTGGCCAATGAAAGAAACCTTAACAGAAGTGCGCATTATTTAAGTAAGGCAAGTGGAAAGCGTATAATAAGGCGCCCTACCTAAAACCTACGAAGTTGCGAGCTGTAAGTAACAGCTGTTTCAGATTGCTTGCCTGATCGAAGCATTGAAAAATGCAAGAACAATGCACATGGATGCAAAAAGACCCAATATTGCTCATTGTCGTCTTGATCACTTCGGAGTATTTCTAGCGGTGAGACTAATTAACAAAATCCAATGAGCTAACTTGCAAAATATCCATATTTAATGCCCTACCTTCAATGGATAAGTCACAGAGCAATTAAAGGAACACGGGATCAATTTGCTTTCGCGAATATAGCCGGAGTGTGTAATTTTTCGAGGCGTCAGGGCACCGAAAAAATACATCAGCCTAACTATATATGTATATATATGCATTTGCCCTAAGCACTTTGTGCACCATGATACAAGTCTCAATGAGCAATTGGGCTCATTCAGGCTAAACATTTCATTATGCCATAGGTGATAGCGATGGCTTACGAGATGGTCGCTATGAATGTCGCATCGGACGGCCTCATTTCACCATGTTTATTAGAGTTCGAATAACTCCCCGTGTCTAGTACACTCTAGACATGTCTCACCGCCTTTATGGCGACACCAACATTTCAAAAAGAAATGCCTCAGTGGGGAGCCCGCGCTGGACCCATTCCCCCATTCGTTGAGTTTTATACAATAATTACTACTTGTCTTGTCTCAATCGCCTTGGCGCTAGTGTCTACGGGAGTTGCAGTGGAAGCGTTTCAGCTGGCAGGGGAGTCACATGTGTTTGCCTATACTTCGTCCTTCTGGCTTCAAACGGCTTCGTGAATTTTAAACTCATAAATTTCAACAATGTACTTCGTACTGAATAATCAGGAAAGTGTCATCGAAATTTTTTGACGGCAGGATTCGAACACAGGACCTCTAGCAGAAAGGCTCGATATTAAAACCATTACGCCGCGGACACATGCATCGACGAGTGACGTAATACGCCCATGTGATCTTTTTTTCGCGAGCATGCCAGTGCCTATGGACACTTAGGCGTGTTTCGATTTGACCACCTCGACAAGCCGAATCTTTGTAATTAGTAGATATATTGCGTGATAAGCAAAGCAACAACAACGTCTGAATCCACAAGCTCGAATACCAGACAAATTCATACACTCATTCCTATGGTGGCTGAACGATTGTAGCGCCAGAGTTCCCTCTAGTAATTATTGTGGGAAACTATATGCCCCCTTTACTACACTCTAGCCCTACCTCATTGCTTTTAGGCATTCTGCCACTGAGAAACAGGCTGAAACAACCTCGAGAGTTGCCATGGGGACTATACCGTATCCCACGTGGTCGCGTCACTTTAGATGCATGCAGATTTCTTGACACAGTTCAAGCCAAGACCGCTGTATCATCTGCCAAAAAAAACGTTGCTATCTTTCTTTTTGGGGGGAGGAGGGGCGGAGGGTGTATTCATATCGATCCTATCACCCGCTAATAGTAGTGATTGATTCTGGTGATAACGGAGGAGTGACTTCGTATGGCCGGATGAATACGAAAGGCAGAAAGAAACAGTAAATGGCAGGAACAATGAGAAATATGCCGATGCCGCCCGGTTTAGGGCAGACAAGGAAGTTGACCGGACATTTTGGAACGATAAGCATGACGCGCACAGCGTCGACGCACTGATAACGCCCGACGCATCCAGTCAAGCTGTGTCCATGGCTGTGCGCGTTTCGAGTACTGTGCGCGCTGCTACACGTTCCAGCAGCCAGTCCTGTGAGACGCTGAGCAGATGTACCCGAAGGCGAGCGGCGAATCTGCTGACGCCACATCGCAGCATGCCCTACTGAAAACTGTTCCCTCCGCCAGTTAGTCTGCATGTTATCGCGCTGCTGTATGCTAACGAAGTGACAGTACAGGTTGTTTATTTCGGAAGGGGCATTTTGGTTGCGAGAGGCATAGATAAAAATGGCACGAGAAATCATCGAAGCACAGCCTAGTTTCTAAACAGGGCAACAAGAGTTTCATTATATGGCTTCGCTGCTATTTTCATGTCGCGAAATAAGTGACACCTGTGGCGGGTTGGCTTCCGCTGATTACAATTTTTTGCGTGTCTAACCTGCGTTTTTTTTTCCCGTTTCCCTGGTTAAAAGTTCACTCATAGCTGCGCTCAGGAAAGTGAAGTTCAGTTGTAAGTTCAGCTCTGTGTGTATGCTTTTTCTGCCGTCCTTGTGTAACGCACTGGAAAACATCGATTACGCCGCGCCTCTTTTGGCCCAACGCTCAACCGTGGGGGATTTCGGCTGCTTCATTTCACGCCAGCACTCAATACTGTGCGGAAACTTGTCTAAATCGCCAACAGAATGTCGCTCAGATATCTGTGTCGGCTGTCCGCAAGATATCCACATCCTTCTCGAATTCAAATCCCCAACACCGCTCCAACCGACATTGGAGTGATTGACCCGCGCTGAATGACGTGGAGAGAAGCCCAAGTGAAAAGTTGCGTCATCGTTGCAACATGGACAAGGCTGAGAATCACTCACCCATTTTTTGTCCTTTCCGGATTCTCGGTGAGTCAGCAGCGAAGAGGTGGCTCTGGAGCTTGCGTCGACAAACTGGAATAGACACAGCAACGGGAACGTCGGTGTCTTCCTCTTTGTTTGCTTTCTCGTGCCGCGTGCCACGTGCAGATATCCCGTGGAACGCTGCCTATCTGGCTGGCGCGTTAAATTTTAACGGTCGCTCAACGCTACCAGCCAAATGCCCGAGATGAGAGGAAAGAAAAAAGCGAGAGAGAAAGAAAGATACAGTAAAAGCTCATTAATTCGAACCGCAAGGGGAAGTCGCTTCAGGTCGAATTAACGAAAGTTCGAACTAACGAAAGTGAAGGAGAGCAACAGTACACTGTGATTTGGAAGCAGTAGGGCATGTCAGAAATATGGCGAGTCAGAAAGTGATGGCGTGTGCCGTGGGCACACGCCATCTTCAAGTCGAAGCTCTGGGTCCCACTGTGCCACACCACCGATGTCCACCGAAACGAACGCTAGCCGAGGCTTAACACCATCACAATGAATCGCGACGGCCGATACCTCCTAAGCTGAAAACAGAGGTGCACAACCGATGAAGACTGCCGAGACAAAGACGCTGAACATGTGAAGGTGGCGAAGGTCCTGATTCGTTGGTTCTTGATTGCAAGCGCAGCTGCGACGTACTTGATTCGCTGTGTTTTGGCGATTGCCGTGACATCTCCGCACAACATTAGCAGCTGTACAAGATTTGCAAAGCCTCCGAGATTCGCAATGGGCAAGAAGTCTCGGAGGTTACGTAGAACGGAGAGGCGGCAGCCGCCGCTGCCTTCTGGCTGACCCTGCGTCGGTTAGATTTTTTTCCGATTTTGCCTTCTCTCGCCGTTCTCTCCGTTTCGGAGGCAATACAGCCTTGTGTGTAGGCAGTAGGCTCGTTTCTCTGGCCGTGTGCCAGGCGAGCGTAGTTCGAATTATCCGTGAGGGAACCTTCTCGCGTTAGAATTAACGGACTTTTTTATGCATAGACTTCTGTGGAGCTTGGCAGGACCAAATCGTACAGTTCGAATTATCCATAAGTTCGAATTATTGAAGTTCGAATTAACGAGCTTTCACTGTATAAGGTTTTAAAAAATGAGACGGAAGAAGTGCCAATATTACCAATAGTGATAAAGCGAAATGCGATTGATCATAATGAAGAAAACCATAGTCTACGAAAGCAAAGCAGATATAAATCTTTTCGCAGATGTCTGTGTGCTTTATCGTTCAATTACTAATCCCTCTGAAGAAGCATGTTTGCAAACGGACTTGAATGCAATTTCTTCATGGTGCAGCGAATGGCTCATGGCACTTAACACCCCTAAGTGCAAACACCTGTGTATCTCCAGCCGTGCTCCTGAATACACCCCTCGCTATCTTCTTAACAACACTCCGTTATCATCTGTCTCATCGTACAAGTACCTGGGTATTCACTTAATACACAATCTGACCTGGAAAATGCATGTGAACTACATATCTAACCAGGCTAACCGCACGCTCGGATTCTTGCGGCGCCATTTCATAGCTTCTAACAGCACCGTTAACCTTCATCTAGACATGACGTTAATGAGGCCTAAGCTAGAATATGCTTACTTCATTTGGGAACCTAATCAGATCACTTCAAGTAACGCTTTATAGTCTATTCAAAACCGCGCCGCCGTTTTATTGTTTCAAATTATTCCCCGAACAGCAAGCGTATCTGCAATGAAATCTCCACATGGTGTTCCCGTTCTTTCTCAGCGCCGCAAATATTTTCGCTTATGTCTTTTTCCCATATTTATTGTACCAACCCTATTTTTAAAGATACGTTACTCCGCTTTCCATTTTATATATCTTCACGCACTGAGCACAACTTCAAGGTAGGAATACCGTAATGCCGAACTAGCCTTTGTAAAAATTAATTTATTCCTCGAACTGGAAATGGCTGGAACCACATCCCGGCCTTTTTGAAGAAAACTGCCACCGATTTTGTATGCCCCTCCTCCCTGTAATGCCTCTGGCCCTGAGAGTACCGAAATAAATAAATAAACAACAACAACAACAGCAGAGAACGACATGAAAAGCGGTCCAGCGGTTAAAAAGCTCATCTCCTCTCTACCAATTAAGCACAAATGAATAAAGTTAATAAAGAGAGAAGACTATGAAGACGTGGAATCGGCAATGGGTAGAGTGAAAACTAAATACACTATACTAATGGGCGACTTTAATGCCAAGGTAGGCAAGAAGCAGGCTGGAGACAAGGCAGTAGGGGAATATGGCATAGGCACTATGAATATCAGGGGAGAGTTATTAGTAGAGTTTGCGGAACAGGATAATATGAGGATAATGAATACCTTCTTCCGCAAGAGGGATAGCCGAAAGTGGACGTGGAGGAGCCCGAACGGCGAGACTAGAAATTAAATAGCCTTCATACTTTGCGCTAACCCTGGTATCATACAAGATGTGGACGTGCTCGGCAAGGTGCGCTGCAGTGACCACAGGATGGTAAGAACTCGAATTAGCCTAGACCTGAGAAGGGAACGGAAGAAACTGGTACATAAGAAGCCGATCAATGAGATAGCGGTAAGAGGGAAAATAGAGGAATTCCAGATCAAGCTACAGAACAGGTATTCCGCTTTAACTCAAGAAGAGGACCTTAGTGTTGAAGCAATGAACGACAATCTTGTGGGCATCATTAAGGAGTGTGCAATGGAAGTCGGTGGTAACTCCGTTAGGCAGGATACCAGTAAACTATCGCAGGAGACGAAAGATCTGATCAAAAAACGCCAATGTATGAAAGCCTCTAACCCTACAGCTAGAATAGAACTGGCCGAACTTTCGAAGTTAATCAACAAGCGTAAGACAGCTGACATAAGGAAGTATAATATGGATTGAATTGAACATGCTCTCAGGAACGGAGGAAGCCTAGAAACAGTGAAGAAGACACTAGGAATTAGCAAGAATCAGACGTATGCGTTAAGAGACAAATATCATTACTAACATGGATGAGATATTTCAAGTGGCTGAGGAATTCTATAGAGATTTATACAGTACCAGTGGCACCCACGGCGATAATGGAAGAGAAAATAGTCTAGAGGAATTCGAAATCCCACAGGTAACGCCGGAAGAAGTAAAGAAAGCCTTGGGAGATATGCAAAGGGGGAAGGCAGCTGGGGAGGACCAGGTAACAGCAGATTTGTTGAAGGATGGCGGGCACACTGTTCTAGAGAGACTGGCCACCCTGTATACGCAATGCCTCATGACGTCGAGCGTACCGGAATCTTGGAAAAATGCTAACATAATACTAATCCATAAGAAAGGGAACGCCAAAGACTTGAAAAATTATAGACCGATCAGCTTACTGTCCGTCGCCTACAAACTATTTGCTAAGGTAATCGCAAATAGAATCAGGAACACCTTAGACTTCTGTCAAGCAAAGGACCAGGCAGGATTCCGTAAAGGCTACTCAACAATAGATCATATTCACACTATCAATCAGGTGATAGAGAAATGTGCTGAATATAACCAACCCTTATATATAGATTTTATTGATTACGAGAAAGCGTTTGATTCTGTCGAAACCTTAGCAGTCATGGAGGCATTACGGAACCAGGGTGTAGACGAGCCGTATGTAAAAATACTGGAAGATATCTATAGCGGCTCCACAGCCACCGTAGTCCTCCACAAAGAAAGCAACAAAATCCGAATAAAGAAAGGCGTCAGACAGGGAGATACGATCTCTCCAATGCTATTCACAGCATATTTACAGGAGGTATTCAGAGACCTGGACTGGGAAGAATTGGGGATAAAAGTTAATGGAGAATACCTTAGTAACTTGCGATTCGCTGATGATATTGCCTTGCTTAGTAACTCAGGGGACCAATTGCAATGCATGCTCAATGACCTGGAGAGGCAAAGCAGAAGAGTGGGTCTAAAACTTAATCTGCAGAAAACTAAATTTATGTTTAACAGTCTCGGAAGAGAACAGCAATTTACAATAGGTGACGAGGCACTGGAAGTGGTAAGGGAATACATCTACTTAGGGCAGGTAATGACGGCGGATCCGGATCATGAGACCGAAATAATCGGAAGAATAAGAATGGGCTGGGGTGCGTTTGGCAGGCATTCTCAGATCATGAACAGCAGGTTGCCATTATCCCTCAAGAGAAAAGTCTATAATAGCTGTGTCTTACCAGTACTCACCTACGGGGCAGAAACCTGGAGGCTTACGAAAAGGGTTCTACTCAAATTGAGGACGACGCAACGAGCTATGGAAAGAAGAATGATAGGTGTAACGTTAAGGGATAAGAAAAGAGCAGATTGGGTGAGGGAACAAACGCGAGTTAATGACATCTTAGTTGAAATCGAGAAAAAGAAATGGGCATGGGCAGGACATGTAATGAGGAGGGAAGATAACCGATGGTCATTAAGGGTTACGGACTGGATTCCAAGGGAAGGGAAGCGTAGCAGGGGGCGGCAGAAAGTTAGGTGGGCGGATGAGATTAAGAAGTTTGCAGGGACGGCATGGCCACAATTAGTACATGACCGGGGTTGTTGGAGAAATATGGGAGAGGCCTTTGCCCTGCAGTGGGCGTAACCAGGCTGATGATAATAATGATGATGATGAATGAAGAGAGCCAGAAGCTCTGCGACGCGACATTACAAACAAACTGAAAGACCAACAAGGTGTCTTTTATTTTGTGCGTTCTAAGGCGTAACACCAATTTTTGAAGTACTTAGGTACCGAAGTGGGCCTAACATCGACTCGTTAAGGCCACAAAGCACAGCGTGTCATTTTTCAAGCGCCAAGTTTAGCACCTCAACATGCTGATTCAGTGTTATTTCCAAGACCACAGTAGTGTTCTTCGTTAAGCTGGAGTGAATTCTTAGTTGTCGGTAGATAAGAAAACCTATTACTAAATACATAATTATATAATAATTATGTTTTACCTCGAATAACGCTATTTGGGGAGCGGGTGAAGGGTATTCTTTTGGTGCAAAAGTATCTTCATGGCCAAAAATAGAGGAGAAGAAATTGTGTTAATATTCATTTATGTCATTTGATTTGTAACGTCATCATCAAAAAACAAGAGAAAATCGGCAAAATGCTCCAATTTTCGTAAGCATTCGTGTCTGGGCTGTTTCGTGTTATGCTAACTGTTCTTCACCTGGGGCCCTATAACGTAAAACTATTCCAATATGTTTTTATTCCAATCTCCTTGTGTCAAATTTGCGTACCTGCCGACGCAAGCATCGGGCGGTCACCCGCAGGGTTGTCTCAACAGACCAGTCAAACGCTCTCCTCGTTCATAGGAGGTCATTTTGTTTGCTTGAAAAACGAATAACATTACCTGCACTGAGCGGTTTGTCTTATCTAATTGGCTCACAAGAGGCTAGGAGCGCGCTCAAGTGGAGAGGGATTCGGTGAGGCCGAGCCACTGCACTGAAAATCGATAACCTAATGAGGAGGGTGGTGCCGGCGTCTGTGATTGGTCCGTTTCCCCTGACTTACCTTACGGTGGCTCATCGACAATCGCGGCGGCATGCAACGGAAGCTCAAGAATGAAGATAAAATGGATCCTCAGAAAGAAAGAGTTGGCAGAACGAGGTCGTAAACATGCCGAAAGTGCTCGAAAACGTTACGCGCCAACGCAAAAAAGTTTTATTTCATGCAAATAAACCCATGCTGCTTGGCAGGTGCGAGTAGCCAGTGACTCAGCGATCGGCGGCAGCCATCTTTCCTTCCTTTCGGAAAGCGGCAGCCTGCTGCTATTCAGAAGGAAATTCAGTTTACTTCTTCATATTAATGCATCTTTAACGCGTACACTTTGACGCGGTGAGTTCTTGAGGTTTTGTGGCGTCGCATGACAGACAGGTGTAGTAGGTGCAGACCTAAAACTTTTGACCAATAGCCGAGGGCAAATGGCGAAAAGGCGTCGAATAAGAAATGACAGTTTTTCTATCGGCCAGTCAAATCTTGCATAATCAGTGTGTACACGCCATATTATATGGGGAGCTATCGTGATTTTGGTGATGTCGCGTGATAGACAGGTGACGTGGGGGTGGTCCAAAAGTTTTCACCAATCACAGAGGGCTGATTACAGAACATGAGCAGAAAAGTTTGGAATAGTTTTACGTTATAGAGCCCCTGCATACCCGTTTGACGACGAGAAGGTTGCAATTGTCGCATTGCATCTCGCACACTGCATGGTTTTGTGCAAACACACAGCGTACTTTTAAGCAACGTAATGCGCGGGCAAAAGTGACATGGCGAAAAAAAAATTAAAGCTTATGCAAAGAGCACGATGTCACGTGGTTTTTCTTGTTACTTTTCTTGTTTTTTCTTTCACCAGACGAATCGGCATAGACGTTGTTTTTGTCGCCGCGCAGCGGAAGCAACCAACCGACAGAATCAACCCTTTGCAGACGGCTCGTCTGCCTGAACCGTTGGCGCAACGCAGGGTGGCACGGAAAAACATGTTAGAAAACAAAAACGTAAAAAAATCTCGTTACGTACGCCAATCCGGTGAAGGTCGGGTTCATCGCGCTGCCGGCATGAGCTGTCTTCTTGCCGGACGGGTTTTCCAGTCTGCTTAATTTTTCTTCCTTCTTTTATTCTTGTTGAATGGCGTTCTTTTTTCTCCACTTTAGCAGAGAAGCCCGACTTCCGCAGGGGGTAACAAAGAAAACGAACCGCATGGTCACCTGACAGCAGTCGTACATCGCAGCATATCTCTCCCCTTCGTCGTAATCTGGCGTTTCCGGGTTCTTTCCTCTTTGGTAATCGTGGTGACGTCATGATTCTGCAATATTTATACCCTGCGCAAAAAAAAAGAAGTTCTTTCTGGTCGCGGTGTGGGCAGCCATTGAACAACGAGGGCCTTGCTGTTTGAGTGGATGTATGGCGTTCACCTGCCGAGCAACAGATTGCAGAGTCGATTGCCGGCTTCGGCAGTCGCAGTCCATTGATGACGCATTAAAAAAAGAAAAGAAAGAAAGGGCCGCTCGTGCAATGAGTTTTTAGGTTCGGCGCGCGTTAGAGTAACCTCCGGTTGGCACGATTATCCTCGAGCTCTCAACCCCAAGCCATCCTCATCATAGTCTCATTGAGAAGTTGCGCTCCAAAAACATTATCTTCAGGTATCGAAAATAAATAAATAGATAAATAAATACATAAACAAACAAACAAACAAGTAAATAAATAAATAAATAAATAAATAAATAAATAAATATATATATATATCTCCTGGGCCTCAAGAGTGACGAACGGAACCGGCGCGGTTACGTGAAAACGTATCCATTCTTCGCCTAGAAGTTTCATTCGAGGCGCATTACGTAGGTGCATCGCCGATGAAACGCATCAATCAACCACTCAATCGATTTAATTGCATTTAAAAAAAGGAAACCCCTATGCGGTGACACACAGGCAGAGAGAGAGAGAGACAGAGATAAATGGGATGGGAAAGGCCGGGAGATTAACCGGACGAGATTCTGGTTTGCTACCCTGCCTGGGGGAAGGGTAAGGGGAAATGAAAGACAGAAAGGCAGCACAGAGAAACAGTAAACTACCGGGCAAAAAATGTAGGAATGGTCGTGAAAGTCCATGGGAATTACAGTCTCCCCAATGGGCCACACGAAGGTAAAAAGTTCAAGAGTGCCTTCACTCTCTTGTGGTTTGATGACTGTATAGGTCGGCGCTCCATGACTGCCTGCTCCGAAAACGGCCCGTCATTAAGACCACACGGGCGAACTTTGCCGATAAGCTTTGGCTATGTGCAAGATGTTGCGAGCGTAACAGAAAATCGCTACCCGGTGGTCGTGAAATGATTCCGGCCACTACAGGTAAGATTTACGGTTTTAAACTCCAGAAGTTTCTTCGATGCTTCTGTATAATTCCTGCAAAAGCACTCGCAAATGTTCAGACGTGGCATTTGGTGTCAATATGAGCGTCCACGAACGCCAGCAGCTGTAACCGCACGTTGTTGTGTTTCAGAGCGTTCGAAGCTCTTGCAACCCAAAATCCTCCATTATTCAGCTCTTGTCACACACGCCGAGTTTCCGGATGTGCTCATTTGCCAAGCGTTCACGAAATGTTGAAATTATTGCGATGCTTCAGCAATTCCAAAGCTGAATAAATCCGATCCCAAACTTTACGCTTTTTTGCCACATCTGTCCGCTCAAACGGCTATCCCGCTATGCATCCACCACGTTTTATTATGTGCCAATACCACCACAGTGCATTCGTTGCATTTGCGCATCCAAGCACGGTGTTTTTAATGCGAATAACATTCTTTGCCTACTTCGGCCGTTGGGAATCTATACCTCTATCCTCTTACGCCGACCCCACCGGCTTGGGCCACTGTGTTTATGGTCATAATGACGTCATGGTCATTCCATTGCCGTTATTAACGCTTGGTGATCTTAATACCATCAAGCTGCTGCCATCACGCATTCTACCACGACCCAGTGGCCCAATTTGTCTAAAAGCTTGGGCCACTAGGTGAGGGCTCGTGGTCATGATGCCGTCGTGGTCCTTGCATCGCCATAATTCCAGCTTTTGTCATCCGACACTCGTCGCCCCTTTTTGTTTACACAGTCGCTGTCAAATCGCCATAGCGGTGCGGTCGTGGTCGTTCAGTAGTTGTCATTCCAGCTTCCTGATCTGACTCATGTCATGCTACCATCGTCACACCTTCTACTCCAACCTAGCGATCCAAATTGTTTGGCCTGCTAGGTATGTTCTCAGGGCAGGGATGCCGTCGTGCTCATTGTATCGTCGTCATTCCAGTTTTGTCATCGGACTCTCGTCATGCAATCGTCAACACGCTATCGTCGTCACATTCGTCGTCATGCCGCGATCGTCATGCTGTCGGTTTGTCATTGTCATCAGTTCTGTAACGTCATCCAATCGCCCTCATGCCATCATCGTCTTAACGCTTTCGTCGTTCCATCGACGCCAATCTTTACTCGTCATTGCGTCGTAATCATACTGTCGTAATTGGGTCGCGAATGTGCTGCCCCTGAGATGCCGTCACCATCAGACAGTCACAATCATGCCTTCATTCTCAGACCGTCGCGATAATTCTGCCGTGGTCGTGCCCATCGTCGTCATTCTAACTTTGTCGTCTCACTCTCGTCATGCCGTCATCTTCACGCCATCGTCGTTACACGTGCTTCGTGATACAGTCATCGACATTACAATGTCATCGTGCACGCGTCGTAATCCCATTGTCCTCGTGCCGTTCTCATGCCATGGTGGTAACTGCAATATCGTCATTAAGTCGTCGTCCTTCTTTGTTGTCATGCCATCGTTGGGTTGGGGTTGCGATCGTTACATCACCGTCATTGTAACTTCAACATCCAATCTATTCAGGCCGCCATCGTCATACCATTCTTACCACGCCATCGTCGTCAGGCTATCGTTTCAGCATCGTCATTACTTCGATGTCGTGCTTATATTTCTTGAGTATCCTTTGTACAAAAGCATGTTGCTGTACTAAATTATACCCTTATAAGTGGCTGTATGAGTTACAATGGCAAGTTTCTGAAAAATTAATGTTGTCACAATGTTTAAAAAACAATGTTTCAAGAAAATGTTATAGTACTTGTCTTTTTTTCTATTGGTGAATATGTGCGCACTTCTTTCTTTTTCTCTCTCTCTCTTATTGACAAATTAACAGAAAGTTTTTTGGTATGAATGCGTGTATATGAATATATGTACTCTGAATGTCTGTATCAATCTGTGCCTGTTGCCAAGAAAAGGGGCAAGGGCCTAGTCAAGCTGCTGTTTTGCAGCTTTTTGTTCTTGCCCTAGTGTTCTTTTTCTGCTGTAAAAAAGAATGCTGAAATAAAATGAAATGAAAATGAAATGAAATGAAATCATTGCCGTCATGCCGAAGTCATCACACCACCTTCGACGATCCACGGGGACGTCATTCCTTGTTGGCCATTCTATCTTGAGCGTGCTGTGCTCATTGAATCGTGATTATGCCGCCGTTTTCATTGCGCCTTTGTCACACAGACGCTACGATGCATACCGCCGTCGTAATGCCCACTTCTTCACCTAGTTGTAGCCGTACCGTTGTAGTCATCTCATTGCCCTCACGTAGTCGTCGGCGCGTGGACGTCATTGCATCATCGTCAGAACTTAAGAATCGACATAAAATTACCGCTTTTATCATTCCACGGATACCATTCCTCCTTGATAATGCCATCGTACCTCCGTCAGCATCATGCGGTCATCGTTATGTCTGCGTGCTCAATGGCGATCTTGGCAAGCGAGTGCCGTAACAAAGTGGGGTGATAACGAAATATGGGCATATAGCCGAAAAAACAAGTGTCACAGTTGCCGCTGCACGTGTTAGATAAACGTGATTTCAGGAAACTGGTATGTCGCTATTGGCTCGATTGCTATTCGTATTACCGTCGATAGACTTCATGAGTTGAGTTCTGCAGCAATTTCTTTTTCTGCATTCAGACCTTGACAGTAACAGAAGATAAAATAAACTGAAAATATATAAAACAAAATAAGAACAAGATCATTGCAAGAACAAGAGAAAGAGATCATAGATCCAACAGAATAAAATGTATGAACGTAGTGAGCTTTGCATAAAGTATAATAAATAAAAAGAGTTTGTTACAGAATTGTTGAGGGCAAGCTAAGGAATGCGGTAATGGGTATCTTACAAAATTCAGTAGGTGCGCCCTTCTGCACGTGCCAAGTTCTTCTTTCAAAGTATGTTTCTGTCAAGCTTTTCCCAATATATTATTATGGATGTTAATTTGGTTAAACATTTGCGTTGACTGCCCACTATCGGCAGGTTGACAAGGAAATCAATATGAGCAATAAGTATTGATTTAGTTATACCACAGACAGGGAGCGACATTTGCTTTATCTTTGTTTCATCAGCTTTGGAAGACTCATGCGTCCATCCTCGGCAGTAACGGGGAACACCTTTTCCTCAACTTCCACAAGGCACGAAAAAATAAGTTTTCCTTGAGCGCTTTGAGTTGTCGTTTTCTGAAAAAACGACGCGATGACCAAATATTTCTCAGTTCTCGACCCATTGGGGTGGGCTCTTCTACAGCGAAGTAAGGAAGATGAAGCTCTGTCTTCCCGCATGCCCCTCGTGCCACGAGATTCGTGCCACGAGGTGCAACGGCTTCAACGCTCGCGTATCTCAGCCCCTCAACCGCCAGTCCCTACCAGGTCCGAGCTTCTCCTCTGCCTGACTCCTCCTCGAAGTAGACATGGCTGACGCACAAGGTGAGTGCGAAACATTTCTTCTCATGCGGCAGCTCGTCAGATGCCTCAGCACCTCAATCATTGAGTCTTGGAAATTTCCTGCCTCAGTTTCACGCTGCACGATGCAGCTCGACCTCCGTGCGAGAGGCCATCGGCAATGTTGCGTTGGGTGCGCCGGTTCTCGTTCTGTCACGTTAGCTATGCGGACCCCACGGGATCACGGTGTACCGCCTCTCGGAACGTAGTACTCTCAAGAACGGTGTAAAGCTTTTGAGGCGTCTCTCGGCTTCACGACAATAATCTATCCCTTAAGAGACTCAATTACCCAATGTCTCTTTCTGGCCCTGTGTAATGTGTAATCAGTATGTCGACGTCCGCGACATAGAATTTAAAGCAAGACAAGCTTTGAAACCTTATTGTTTCACAGCTCGCGCCTCACCACCGTTAAAGTGAACTCTTCAGCTGTCAAGTTAGCAATTATAATCTTTAATTACAGCTTCAGCTCCCTTCATTTTTTTAAAAAAGAAAATCTGTGAAAAAGAGACCGAAGCCGAAGGACCCGCTATCACGGCGGTTCGAAGAGCCCGAAGAAAGTACGCGGTTGCAATTACGCATCCGTCGCAATTCGCGTTCATCAACGTGGACCACAGGCTAGCCCAGTTTATCTCTGCCTACTATTTACTCCACAATCAAATACTCTAGCGAACATGTCGCAATGACGCATGGTGGCTAGCCAATGTTCGAGGTACTTGTACTTAGGAGGCAAAAGTCGAGACTGTCACCAGTTCTGAGATATCCCTGAGCGGACGTGCGCCAAGTACACCGACAATGCACTAAGTACATTATCAGAAATCCTAGCTTTCGCTGTGCAGAACTCAACTGTGTTGAACACTGATGCATTTCGTGGCAGCATTGCAGGATTAACATCTGGAAATGTGGTAACACCTACTACCTACTATATACTACCTACTACTACTACTACCTACTACCTACCTACTACTACTACCTACTACCTAGCTACTATACCTACTATGTGGTTATGCTTTGAGTACACACCAGCTTCAGTCTGTCAGTGGCAACCCGTGCCCTAAATTGGAAATATGACTGCGAAACACTTACTTGACTTCCTCCGACACGTGTACCACGAGAAATTACATGCTCCACTCAATGCTGCCATTCCGTTTATATGAATAGGTCTCCGCCGAAACACAGAAACATAATTATGATGAAATGCAGCTCGAAAAAACATTCATTTTACTGCAGACCTAAATTGCAGTTGATTTAGCTGCGTGGGAAGGATTAATCGTGAAGGATTAATCGATGAAACAGCGAGAACAGCGAAGTGTCTGGGACGTTGACAAATAGCTAGCGCTGTATTTTTTTTATTGGAAGAAAAAAAACGACGAAAATTGATTAGGTTTCGCTAAGTATGGACAGCTGGGCTAGTTGGTTATGATTATCATTGTGAAAATGTGCGCTGGAACTATGTTTCACAATGCTGATTAGGTTTCACGTTCCAGAGCAAAACGCTGCTTTTTTGAAAGTACGTTATGCGCCAAACCGCAGTCTATACTGTCCGACCGAAACACCATGCGAAAGCGTTTATTTTTGCGTTCAAGGGCGTGTCACAATTTGGCCGGTCCGATCTATGACCGAACCCCCGACATCTTGTTGAGCAGAGCAAAGCTGCTGCTTTGCTCTTGAAGCTTTTAAACCAGCGCTACAGGTTACTAACGCTTTTACTCCGTGACTGCTTCTTTGCTTGTTCAGGTTATTACGACCAGCAGCAGCAGCAGCAATATTACCAGCAGCCGGAGGCCCAATACCAAGAGTACCAGCAACAAGATCCCCAGAATCAATACGCGTACGGCTGGTACCAGCCGGCCGACGCTGCTAACAACCCCCCGCCCGAAATGGCACCCATTCTTCAAGGTAAACGTCAAAGCGGAATGTCGTTGCTGTCTGAACCTTTTCAAAAAAGGACAATGGACACCAGCTGCTTGAACTGTTGTGCTCGAGTGTAAAGCGCACGTGGTACTTCTCAACTCACGCCTTCTCACGTAACGTGAATCTAAGGACCTCTCGTTCTGTATGCAGTCTCTTAAAAGGATAACGCGGTGGTTAGACGACTTCGTAGTGCCAGTAAGCGAATAACCCCTTCTAAAGGCCTGACCAACAATTGGCCCGCTTTCCATTGCTTCTATGCGCCAGGAAGACGTGAAGTGCCACACTGTAGTTGTCTATGCACTGCGAAGAGCGTATTTCGCCAGAAACACAGCATTGCGGAGAGTAATTCTACATAGCAATGATGTGTGATATAGGGCACAAAATAGCATGGCATAGTGCTTGGCACCACGCCGATTTGCATGCGGTCTAGTGATAGCAGTCACGCAAGTCCTCGGCAGTGACTCTGCTATATACACACATTGTCTTGATACCAGACACGCAATTGCTTAGTAGTACTTGGGTACCATGATGACTTGCGAACAGTCTATATTCATAGCAGACACACCAGCGCTCGTTAGTAATATAGGTAGCATGCTGACATACAAACCCTTGTAGTAATAGCAGACAAGCAAGAGCATGATAGTGTTAGATACCGTGCTGAGTTGCGAATGGTCAAGTGATGCCAACCACACGCGCGCGTAGCAGCGCTTGGCCCCTTGCCGATTTGCAAGCGCTGTGGTGATAGCTGCACACGCGACTTATTAGCGAGGCCCGTCACTGACAGCGGCCCATTAGCAGCGGCGGTTTTAGGGGAGTTGCAGCTTCCGAGCGAATAATCGTCCTTACCAGAACCAAAACAGCGTGAGAGGGGTGCACAGTGTCAGGAAAGCGGCCGTTCAATTTATATAGAGGTCCTGCAAATCCATTTTGATGCGCGGACAAATTCATTGCGCGGAAAAATCTTCCGTTCATGTCAGGGCGAGGCAGGGTGAGTGTAGCTTCGACAAAAAAAAAGGCACTACGTGGTTAACCGAGTTGGCGTTGTGTTCTTTTCGCTCCTTGCGCGCAGGTTCCCTGACGTCTAGTCACTCGTCCATTTCACGTAAGTTGACGCGCCAATCTGCTTTAGCCTATATGTGGGTGAACGTGCTTCGTCTCCTGCAGTGGGTGGCCGAAGTCCCGCTCAGAAAGGATATTGTGAACCTTTAAACGAAGCACGCTCAAAGAGTCGGCGCACTTGGCGTATCTTTCTCTTTCCTTTCACATGTTTTGTGATTTTACAGAAAGTATAAACGGGAGAATTAGATACGCATCGTTTGCGAGCCCTGATTTTTGCATAGAGCGGCGCCTTTGCGATGGGAAAGCAGTAGTACAATAACTACAAGGCCACAAAAGAACTATATTTTTATGCTTCCTACAGATCCCTACCCAGTACCGAAGTGATTAAAAAAACAAATTTTTATCTGGTTGTATGTATTGCGCCCTCGGAAACAGATCCAAATACAGTCTAACACAAACGGCCTATGGACGCCAACAAGATGCGTGAGGCCTTGTTTCCGGAAGTTTCGCTAATTTTTCTATGCATTAAAGAAGTTAGACCAACCTGAGGAGGTATATCTGCCCAGCAGTATGGCTGACGTAATATACTACGAATAATTAGTCCAATATCAAACCCGTTCTTTAAGCGTTACATAATATTGCCATCCCACAATCAAATGTGGGCGATACACACTTCTTATTGTCTGGAAGTATTCGAATGTCGTCAAATATTGTGTTGGCCTGCTTACATATCGTACAACGGACCGTCAAGTAGATCTGCTTTTTTTGGCTTCCCTAAATGTTTGAAACGGTCATAACGCAAATCAGTTACGAGTGTTTAAATAACAAACGCACGCAAAAGGGTGGAACATGTCGAGGAAAGTTCGTTGCATCATACTTAAGGCAGCCAATTTATAAGACATACGTTATTAGACGTCATACGTGAGTGAAAAAGTGACCACAATTAAACTGCTGTCAAGGTTACGCTTTAGATAGTGCGACTTGTTATTTTTTGCAATTTGGGGCGTTGGTTTCCCTGCTGGAGCTCTCGTCATTGACATTCTGTGAAAACACCTTGACGGGGTACGACATGCCGGGCTCGGAGTGCTTGAATTCGCTCCTTTCGGGGCATCTGCGATTTGCCCATAGCCGTCAGTCGGGCTCTGCTCGCTTCGTCCATTGCCGGACCATTCCCTTCTCAACTATCCCGCTGACAAAACCAGCCGGGACCCCATCGGCACACGGGAACTGACAACGAGCCGCGGGGGTCTTGTGGCTGATTGAGTGGCGGAATGCTGGTGGCACTGGCCTCGCGCGGGCTCTTTTTTTGCCGTAAAGCTAGGGAAACGATGGAGCACGTTTGATCAGAATGCGAAGATACCTGCCCAACGGTCGATTTAGGCACCTCTGGCCTCCTTGAGGCCCTTGGGCCCAGCGAGAGGAGGGGGAAAGTAAGCATGTCCGCAATAGAGATTAGAAACAGGTGACTTGGAAGAATGGTGGAAGAAAAGTTGGGATACGACAAACAACGGAGGCGTTCAAAAACAAAGTTTGGTGCTGGGAATTGTTCGTGGGTTTTTTTTTTTATTTTTCCTTTTTTTCTTTTATAACGTAGGTAGAATATTTGGAAATATAACAATAAGAGCTTGGTGAAGCAACCTACCAACCCGTTGCAAAGGGGACGCTCATAGCATCCATCCATCCATCCCCCTGCGCTAGCATGGCGCTACAGAAACCACTCTTCCCGGTTAAAGTGATTTCAGCATGGTCGAAAGTTCTTTATACGCCATTTGAACAGTTATTGTTGGAGCTCCTTGACAATCGTGCATGATATTACTAACATTACGTTTTATATTCCTTTACAGGAGATGATCGGTAAGCGAACGCTTTGTATTATTGCAGCGGGTATTTTATCCCAATTGGCCACAGAACGCGGTTTGTGTTCCCTGCAACATTTTCACCGCAGAAGTATTGAAGCTAGCAGCATCAAGAGATATTTGCCCTTAACATTTATTAAACAATAGATCATTATCCCGCCAGTTGTTCCTCATTACTGAAGGAAGTCTCTATAAGAATTTATTACATGGAATGGCATCGCATTTCGAGCGAAGTTTTGGAGATGACATTTTTAGGAACTAGTAAATATAAAATAGTGATTCCCTCTAAGATCACATGCCTTTGGCACTGACTATCTTCGTTTTCGAAGTTGAAAGGTTTAGGATGCAGTAACTTTCCTAAATATTGAGGTTGTGAGTATCACGCTGTAATTAGGCACCTAAAAATATCGCAGATTATTACAATACCCTCTAATGCGAAATTTGAGCGGGGCAAGTGAGCAAGTGAGGCGTCGGCCAAAAAAGAACGCACAAAAAGAAAAAGTCATCAATGCAAAATGGTGCCCCTTTCCTCGTGTGTCTTATACTCGTGTTCCACGAATTTCAGGTCGAGCAGCAGCAACTGGGCCGTGGTGTGCGGTTTTCTCCTGCTTCTCGGTTTCTTTCTGATCATCACTGTGGTCCTATTTCTGTCCATAGGAGGTGAGATCTCACATGCCGCATGTAATTAGTCTGTATAGGAACATGCGTCGGACGGTGCATGTATATTCGCTGCAGTATAGTGTTTTTCTTTCTGTCGTTTTTGCACATGACGAAAAAAAGAAAGGGGGAGGGAAATCAGAAACGTTGGTGTCGTTCCTCCAACGTGTACTGAGAGCCCCCATCCCCTTTTCGAGCGTCTCTAAAAGGAGTTCACGTCCTTAACAGCCACACTTGGCTATAGAGGACACCGTAATGGCAGAACTCTGCCCATTTATTTTGGCTAGCATTCTTTATTAAAGCTGGGCGTGGCTTTCGTATCGCGAGAAATGATAAAGAGAAATGAATTCTTGGAAATCGCATACTAAGTTTCCGTTACTGTTTTTCTATCCGAATGCGAAATGTCTTCACTAAAGATCACGCAGAGGTACTCTAAATATTTGTTGCATCAGCCAAGGTGGTGCAATATTTCACGGAAATCTAGAAAAGAAAGAGACATTCTTGAAGCCCCAATATCTGTGGACTAATATGTCCTGCTTTAAATGTGCCACTTCAGCTATCTATACTTGCGACAGAAACAAGCGCACAAGAAGCAAATGATTGAAAGTCATTCGAAATTCTCTGATTGGTCGTGCGCGTCACGTGCCTCCAGCGCGCTTCGCCATTGGTCTAAGGGTCGTTTCGCAGGGGCGTCGTCTGCTCGTCTCTTTGCACGTCACGAAATCTCGACCGTCTGCCTAATCTCGACGAGTCTAAATAGGGGCGCTAGGCCTACGCGGACATCGCATAAGCGTGGCCGGTCCCTCCGTCTATGGACGTCTCAGACCACCGGATGAGGACTCGGATCATCGGCAATGCAGACTTCGCGACCAAGCGTTGCGCGCGGACACCTCGGACACGCAGCTAAGCCTTTGGAGCATCGGTGCTTCGGAATTTGTGACCAAGCACACTGCCCACGCACTCCTCAGACCCGCGGCTAAGCATTTCGTGCATCGGCTCCTCCGACTCGGCGATGAAGCGGTTTCATCGCGCGAATGCTCGCTGGACCCGCGACTATGCATTTTGCACATCGGCGCCTTGGATTTCTCGGCCCAGTGACTAAGCATTTTGCGCCTCAACGCCTCTGACTGCGCAACTAAGCACATCGAGCGCCGACTCCTCGGACCCATGGCTAGGCATTTCGTCTATCGGCACCTACCTCGCATTGCGTGACTAAGGACATCAGGGGGCCGACTCTTCGGACCAGTGGTTAGGCATGCCGCGCATCGGCACCTCGTACCCGCGACCAAGAACATCTAGCACCGACTGCATAATCATGTATTCTCACAATATGCGGTATCAATATATATCATGCCACTCCATCATTAAGAGAACCTCATCACGAGATATGTTCACTAAGCCTCTTGAGCTAATGCAGAGACCGGGCTGCAGAAGCGAGGTATCACACAACAGTGCAAGCTGGAAAAGCACCTAGCAGAAGGGCAGCGGATTGGGCGAGTTGGTGTTTCATGGTAACAATAAAATTCAAACAGCTCTAGACGACAGGACCAGAAAAAGGAGGAGACAACCACGGCGCTGAACTAACAACTGATTTATTTGAAGTAAGAAGTCTATATTTCTACGTACAAAACTGGGTGCCTTGCGACTTGGACCTAAGTTTTGCCTCGACCCTGGTCTGAGAACTGTTGAAAAGTTGGCCTTCACCCATAATGTGTCATCTAAGGCTCAGCCCGAGGACAGAACTAGGTGTGTATCAGAGTGTGCTGACGCTGTGGCCAGTAGTAACAGCCCTAAAGTGCGCAGCAATAGATTTCGTTTGCTGGTGGATTAGTTGTGTGATAGCCGTTTGCGCGTCGTGCAATCCGACAAGGAAGGTTACTTTGTTGTACTTTCTGAGAACCAGTTTTCAAACAAGGCGCTTGAGGCAATAGGCAAACATTTTAAAGTGACTAGTAAGGAACCGCTAAATAATAAGAAGGAAGCCGTTTCATTATTGAAAGGCGTGGGGCTTCTAAGTTTGGCAAATAATGTTAAGGATGCAGAGCGCTCTTTGCTTGCAATTTTCTTCTTGGCAACAACACATAAGCCCAGCGTTCCTTTTCGAGCAATAGTCTCTGAACGCCAAACTTGGCAATTAGTAGTATCATCTTACCTCACTAAGCATTTGTCAGCACTTACCGTGGCTGACCCGTTTGTTGCGCCTAACTCCGAGGCAGTTGTAAAGTTTCTCTTGAAAGAGAACCCGGCTTCGTGCTTTGGCTTTAGCATAGATGTTGATTTATTCTATTCTCTTCCCCATAATCAACTTCTGCAATGTGTTCAGAATTGCATATCAGACCAAAACGATGAGTGAGAATTCCAAAATAATTGTGGCATTTCAAGCAGGTCTTTCATGGAACTTTTATCCTTTTATTTACAGAATACCTATGTAATGTGGCAAGATAACGTTTTCAAGCTAAACAGGCCGTTGCATCAAGATTAGACTAATGTAGCATGCCAATTCATTGGACAAAAAGGGCACTAACCTGGCAAAGCATTGCAGTATTTGTAAATGCGCACCTTTCTTTGACGACACAAAATTGCTATTTTTTCATAGTGACAAGACTACCAGAGAAGTCGCTGAAGCATCCCGTATCATCAAAAAATCTAATAGTTGCGTTAGAAAAACATCTTTAATCTTGACAGCGAAAGAAATGGCATTGCTGCCTAAAGGGTAGATTGCAAGGTAGATACATCGCGTGAGTATGTTGGCTGTCCGGAGTTTGTATCTGATTATCGATGTATGACCGGGCGCATGCGTGCCCAGTTTTGTACGTATAACTATAGACTTCTTACTTCAAATAATTCAGTTGTTAGTTCAGCGCCGTGTTTGTCTCCTCCTCTTTCTGGTCCTGTCGTCTAGCGCTGTTTGAATTTTATTGTTACCATGGAGCACCTAGCAACTGCATCGATTCCTATCAGTGGATCTCTGATCCTAAGCTACACGGGCATTCTCAAGGGAAGACGATCGGAAGGCTACTAAGAGCCCTCATTCAGTGACCTGGTCGATTCTATCAAACCAAAACAAAACGCTTCGCGAACTGCACTGCAGACTAGAATCAATGATGCAGTCTCCACTTACAACACTGGAACTATAGTCATGCCCGCACAAGTTCTGCGCCTCATTTGGTTTGAAACCCAGGCACCATGCTCTTTGTGGATCAGCAGACAAGAATGGCATGCAAACAGAAAGGGACAAATGAAGGCATACAAGAGCAGAGGCCACATGTCCAAGAAGCCAGGCATCAGAACATCACATATTTTAGAGAATTGAAAAGTTTTTTTCCCGCGTTACTCACACTTCGGAGCTGATTTCCTTGTTACCGTTGGGCCAGTTCTTGCTTTTTGGGGGGCTGCAATGCAGGTCGTGACGTTGTCGCTTTCCTAACCTGATTTATAATGTAACCTGATTATAATTCTTAATTTATAATGTGGCTATTCGATCATGCCAAAACTCTGCCCTGATGCAAAGGTAACGTAAAAGGAAGGCAATACAAACATTGTGCTGCAAAAAAAAAGTAAGAATTCCACGGCCGTCAGTACAAGTTTAGCTGTGCAGTCAATATTCAACGATACTTCCATGTGATTTTTTATTCTTTTCGGAGCCTCCAGAAAATGGGAAAAGGAGAAATTCTGTTTAATAAAATGTGCTCAAGATATCACTCTGAAACTTGTATCGGAGCATCAGGGAGAGGTTCTGAACATGCGTACCAATATTCATAAACATGAATAAAGAAATAATACCGCCGCTTCCCAAAGGCACGTTCTCCCTTTAATATGCACTGAAATGTCGACAAACAAGTATTTTCGGTTACAGCGATGAAAGATTGGGGAACTTTGTAGTTACATATGGTAAGGAGATGCAAGCGTGCAAAACACGAACACAATTAGCAAGGAGAAACGACACAAACGCCGCCGGCGTTTGATTTTTGCTCCAGCACCCATGTATGTGTTTGAGATCACGAATTTCAGACACACGAATCTACGCCCTTGCTTAATAACGCCCATCTTTTCGCACCAAGTTCGTGGGTTTGTCATTCAGCAAAATGCAGCCGCAGCTGTTGGTGACCGAACCCGCGACCTTATGGTTATAGACACAATCCATTATTCATCGAGCAAGCCACCGCTGCAATTTCACTTGCCGAACGGCGTCATGGTGCAAGTGCGAGATAGCGGACCCATTCGGTTCCCAGCCACGAAAACCACGTTTATATGAAGGCGATATGCACAACTGCTCGCCCAAATAAATTCAGTTGCAGGCTGAGAAACGGCAGGCGATCGGAAGCAACCTAGGTAACCAAGTTAATCTCGTCGCACTCTCCTGCGGATTACGATGCACATGGAGGCGGGAGAAAAGTGGATGTCGTCGCGCCCATGGTACGGCAATCCAGGTAGCCGTCCGTCTGGTTTCGCTCGAAGCGCAGCGCAGGGGCCCTATAACGTAAAACTATTCCAATATGTTTCTATTCCAATTTCCTGAAGTCAAATTTGCGTAACCACCGACGCAAGCACCGGGCGGTCACCCGCAGGGTTGTCTGAACAGACCAATCAAACGCTCTCCCCGTTCATAAGAGGTCACTTTTGTTTGCTTGAAAAACGAATAAGATTGCCTACACTGAGCGGCTTGTCGTATCTAATTGGCTGACACGAGGCGAGGAGAACGCGCAAGTGGAGAGTGATTCACTGGGGCAGAGCCAACGCACTGAAAATCGATAACCGGATGAAGAGGGTGGTGCCGGCGTCTGCGACTGGTCGGCTTTCCCTTACTTAGCTTGTAGTGGCTGCTCGAAAATCGCGGCTGCATGCAATGGAAGCTCAAGAATGACGCTAAAACTGAACCACAGCAAAGAATAGTTCGCAGAATAAGGTAGTAAGCGCGCCGAAAGTGCTTGAAAAAGTTGCACGGCCACGCAAGAAGCTTTATTATACGCAAATAAACCCATGCTCTCCGGCAGGTGCGAGTAGCCAGCGTCTCAGCGATCGGCGGCAGCCATCTTTTACTCCTTTTGGAACGGGCAGCCTACGGCTATTCTGCAAAAACTTCAGTTTTGTTCGGCATATTAATGCATCTTTATCGCGTACACGTCACTTTGACGCGGTGAGCTTGTGCGGTTTTGTGACGTCGCGTGACAGGCAGGTGAAGTGGGCGCAGCCCGAAAACCTTTGACGAATAGCCGAGGGCTAATGGCGAAAAGGCATCGAATCAGACATAACTGTTTTTCTTTTTTCTGTCAAATCATGCATAAACAGTGTGTACACATCATATCAGATGGGGAGGTATCGCGGTTTTCGTGTCGTCGCGTGACAGACAGGTGAAGTGGGGAGTGGTCGGAAAAGTTTTCGACCAGTCGCGGAGGCGCGGAGGGCTGATAGCAGAATTGGAATAGAAACGTTTGGAATAGTTTTACGTTATAGCGCCCCAGTGTTCGCGTTGATTCCAAATGTTTTTTTTTTGTGGCACAACCCCAAACAGTATACTGCTTAGAGCACTATCGCTGTGTTCCGACTTGTTCCGGCTTCTTTACTGTCTGCGACATCGTCCCAGACAGTTTTGTGTCTCCGCATGCGCTTCCCGGCAAACGAACTCAGCGAGAATCCCAGCACTGATTGGTTGGCTACACGTGTAAGGCACCACCTTCCATTGGCTATCTAGCCGGTGATGCGGGGGTGTCATCTGGGGTGCGATCTTGTACGCGTTCCAAAATAGAACGGAGGCGGTTCGTTCTTTACGTCACGAAATAGGTGGTATGTTCCGTTCCGTTCGTCCGATAGCAGACGACACGGAATGATTGACAGCAGATATCACGTCACAATTGACGTCATGGCATTCGGCACGGTTCAGATTGACGAATCGTATTTGGCTCGGTGGAACGAACCGCCTCCGTTCTATTTTGGAACGCGTACAAGATCGCACCCCTGGTGTCTACGGTACAGTCAAGCTGAAAAACTAGAGCAACGCAAAACAATGAAAGACAGGACGCGAGGACATCGGTGGCACACACACTTCGTAGATCGTGGTCTGAAACAAGACACGCAGTGTGGTTCAAACGAACGGCAATTCCGGCAACTGTGCTTACGAACCATACCGCACCAAGCTCCGGGGTATAAGGCACGTCTGCTTGGGAGGCTTTGTCTGAAAGAGTTGTCTGAGGATGACAGCCGTGTGCGCTGTCCATCGCTGTAACAAGCTTCACCTTGTTAGATTCGGGATAGACCTGTACAATGTCACGGTGAGCGGCCTGTTGAAGCTGATATCCGCGATTGCTTTTGACGCCGCGACCAAGATCATTAGGCTTGACTCCTCATAATTGTCCAGGTTGCTGATCGTGTTTATGTTTTTCGAGGCACAGCTCGCGAGCTTAAGCAGCAGCTCACGCCAATTTACCATTGTCTTTTTAAGTTGTGTGACCTGGTAATCTTTGGTGTCTTGAATGAAAGCACAGGAAGACGTGAGCTGGCAGAACTTGCAAGATAACATTTGCGAAGCCTGAAGCCGCGAGAATTGGAGCATTCTTCGGGGGCTTTTAAGGTTTCTCGCGTAAGCCTGGCATGCTTCACTGTATAGCACACAAAGCCGGCCTCCGTAAGGGAGCACTGTGATGGTCTATTTTGGTTTGATATCATTATTATGAGCCGAGAACGCTCTTCCGCTGGTCTTGCACTATGAGCGGTTGAGACGCTCATATTTGCGGACCCAACGGTGTGCCAAGTACACCTACGTTACGACCTCTACAGCGTAAAAAAAAGCACAGACTAAACCTTTCACACCAGAGAATTAAGAACAGCAGGGACATGTTCCTAATTGTAACACTTTCAGTTTCTGTCAGTTGTTAGTACATTTGTGTCTATGCTGCGGAAAAATAAGCCCATCAAAAATGTTTCGTTTCCAAGCGTTTTTGGGTACGCATCGTTTCGGCCTTCATGACTTTCGTCTTTAAAACACATCTCTTAGGAAGTCCTTTTTTTTTCAAGCTGAGAAAAATGAAATACGGAACTCTCATTTTTCAGAAGTTTATCTCACCAATTTTTTAAATAAACGTTTTGATATATATATATATATATATATATATATATATATATATATATATATATATATATATATATATATATATATATATATATATATATATATCACTAATTCGTTCGCGATGTAGCGGAAATAAACAGTTATAATCACCGTCTCTATCTAGCGACGGGCACAGATTTCTCAGGCTGCAACAAAAAGCTGTTTGTGCTAGTCATTAGAAATCTGCAGCGTGAGTTATACCAACGTGTTAGTTTCGCATTTGTTAAAGAGTTCTAATCGCGGTCTCTATCTTGCGACGGGCACAGATTTCCCAGGCTGCAACAAAAACCTGTTTGTGCTAGTCATTAGAAATCTGGAGCGTGAGTTATACCAACGTGTTAGTTTCGCATTTGTTAAAGAGTTCTAATCGCGGTCTCTATCTTGCGACGGGCACAGATTTCCCAGGCTTCAGCAAAAAGCTGTTTGTGCTAGTCATTAGAAATCTGGAGCGTGAGTTATACAAGCTTGTTCCTTTCAAATTTGTCAGGCAGTGACATCGAGGAAGAAGGTGTGCAGGGACCGTTTGGAGGTGGACCATCTCGAGGTGGGAAAAACGGAGGTGGGGCAACCAACGTGTCATTGGTGAGTTTAGCTTTTATGTAGCCTGAACGTAAATTACCTTCAAACGTCAACTGCCAGTAGCCTTTAAAACGAGATGGCGGTTCTGTTCAAATGGCGAAGCGTTGAAAGCGATAGCAAGGCATATCTTGGAGAAGCCAGACGACAAGCTGGCTAACACAGCCGGAAGCGTATCAAATTACAGCTGAGGCCAAACACCAGTTTGTTGGCTGGAACTCTTAGCTTCGGCTCACTGGAACACACGAAACGGGGTTTTCAGATCATCATAAACCTTTCAAGTCTAGTCATAGACCAGCTTTTATTGATGACTACATGAAGGCGCTTAAGAATTCTTATGTTGATAGACCAGGCAAAGGGCTTGCTTAAGTTCTTGTGAAGGCAATTTCTACACCAACCTTCTGAAAATGTTCAAATACCCGTTGTAGATTACCTAAAATGTATAATTAGGCCGTGTATTGGCCCTCAAGTACGTCGTTTTATGTAGTAAATGGTTTGACGGAGAACCATCCGGCTGGGTGAAGTCATAGTATAGCGAATGTGAATCTTGCAACCGACGAACAAACAACGATAGTGATGCGTCGATGCCCTTATAGGGACCCTGTTTACAAAACACAATAACGAAATGACCATCACAGAAACAGTTTACGTGCTCTTTAATACATGAAGAACAGACTTCGCATAGATGGCGTGAAAAATGCAGTCCATTCTCTTAAGGGTGTTGTCAGTAGCTCGACTGATGAGTGATACACTACACCTGGTGTAGTGTGCATGATACCATGCGCAGATTACAAATTTCTGTATGTAAATGAGACTCCAAACCTAAACAAATGTTCCAAACAGCAGCAGGGAAAGACGCCGACGAACGCCTTAGCAGAGGACGTCGAAGCACCTGGACACACAATTATGTGCGCCCATTTCGTGTCCAACACGCTTGCGCCATTAGGACGGGGTGTTGGTGACAGACCGAAATGTGTCATCATAACTTCATTTAGACTCTCTCTTCGTGCAGACTACTGACAACACCCTAACCAGAGCTCGCGACTCCGTATTGGCACCTATACGCCCCATAGCTGGGAACTTGTGGTTACGAGATTAGTGAAAGCAGCGTCTCGAGAGCACCCGTGGTAGCTGCTGAAATATCAGTAATTTCTTATCTTATATCTAATATCTTATATCTTATCTTATATCTTATAGTAATTACGTGTACTGGAAAGCAAATCACTTGTCTGTTGCACCCAATTGAATCGGCCTTCTTATGTGCCCGCACGTTTACTAATCACGCTAGTTAAGCACACCACAGACACGCTCTCTGCCCCGTCCCCCCCCCCCCCCGTTCCAGCCACTAAAAAAAACCACCTGCGTATTAGAAAAAAATTATGCACATCGAACGCACACTTCGGTATCTACGTGAAGCAAAGCTTTCGGGAAGCGGGCAATTAAGCGCTCTCAATTAACCATTTCATTTCGGCATCATTGGCGTTAGGGAGACTGGCTCGCGCGCAGGCGTTATCGCAAACCCGGGATGCGCAACGTGACAGACGCGGTCATTATCACAAAGAGCTATAGTTGGTAATTATCTCAAAAAGCTAGTGTGACCTCGTGGTTAGAAGTTGGGCCTGCTTTGCTGTGTGACCGACGTTCGATCCCACCGTCGGGCACGTAACTCATTTTATTTTTTAAAGTGGGATCTATTCGGTAAGACAGCGGCAGCAGCAGCAGCAGCCAACAGACACTATCAGGAAATCCAGATGGGTTCACGATTGAGGCTTCGCTTAAAAAAAATGATAAAGAGAAAAAATAAGGGACAGAGTTCCTTACGTTTTGGTTTTCTTTGGTCGAATTCGGGAGGGTTGTTGGAATCCGTATTTGTAAGGCACTTTTAAGGCATCCGTAGCGAAGAGAATAAATGTTGCCGTTAACCTCTCCGTAGGTTGTTCCTCAGGCGCCGCCACCTCCTCCGCCACTCGTCCTACCAGGACTACCCGTTATAAGGAGGGCGACTCGGAAGCCAAGTGAGCCACTCAGACAATCTTGTGACGATCGGGAATTGGGTGCTTGGTGATGAGGAAGATTGCTAGCGTTCGTAGAACTGTCCCAACCTTTACGTGGTAGCTAAAAAAAAGAAAAGAACCGTACAGCTCCTATTACCTTTCCCATTCCGCCAAGTTTTCACCCACCGTGTATATTGCAATTCGAGGAGCCAGTTTGATACACACTCGCAGTACAGAGTGTTTCAGGTAGCGTCTGCGAAGCCTTAGAAAATGTTAGTGCGCACTGCAAGAATGTGATCAATTCAGTATTGTTCACTGCCCCTTGAGACATCCAAGCAACTTTTCCTATGCGGTTAGCTCTATAATTAGAAATTATGAAACATATGATATTGGCTTAAGTAGAAAATGTTCACGGGGAAATTAGTAGAAATATTCGCTTGGTTGTTATACACAAAATATTTGGCGCTTAAATAATGACATCTAAGAGCAATACTTTGGGTTGCTCAAGAGGATGGTGAATAATACCAAGTTGGCCAGATTCTCGGGACGGAAATTTGCGTTTTTTAAGACTTGCCACAAGTTACCTAGCTGAGAACCCTATAGTTGGCCCGACAGAGCAGATGGAAGCATTGTAAAGCTAAGCGAACACATCGATAACTTCATTAGCATAATTCAGGCTGACACTTAACAGAAGACACGCCCCCATTGTGGCACACACGGCGGATGTGACTTCAAGCCCAGAATAGCATGTGGAGCGCAGGGAGTATTCGCAATCAGACTTCTTGCTATTGACATTTAGGTGAAGAGGCCTTAAAAATTCAACCACGCGAAGCATACACTATTCTTTCTCTAGCAGCGGGCAGCCAGTTCAGTTCTGGCTTGGCGAAGACAGTTTGTTCGTCTCATTCAGCATGCTTTGATGTGGCGCGTTTTCCAGCGCCATACTACAACACCACAGATTGAACAGACGACAATACCCGCCTCCACACAAGACCCTCTCACGTGAAGATGCCGTAACATGGCGACAACTACAAACCAACACATACCCCCATTTAAGCAGACTACACCCAATACACCCTACACTATATTCATACAAATGTCCCCTTTGTAATGAATACGCCTCCCTATATCACACCACTTGGGCGTGCCCCAACGTGAAGGCAGCCCCCGCAAATACCCAACCCCACACCCGAGCAGTGGGAGGCCGTGCTGACTAGTTCGGACCCTCCTAACCAGCAGCAACTGGTGCGGTGGGCCCGGGAGACAGCAAGAGCCGCACGAGCCCTGGACTAAGGGCGCCTCCCGCACAAGCAGAAAGACACAAGCTTGTCCTTTCTTTTTAATAAATGTTGCTCCTCCTCCTCCTCCTCCAGTTTTATACGGAAAGCATGTTTCTTCTCGGAGGGGGGGGGGGAAGGTTCGCCACTTCTGTCTTCATTTCTGACGTTCAGAATCTGAAACATTTTCGGTGTTCCATTCGATATTATAATCCGGCATGTATCAAAAATTTATACTATATTCTATTCGATAGTTTCACGGTTCCAAAATGCCTCTTTTTCCTTACGCCAACGCAGATCTCCCGCGCCCCGCAGTACCTCCACCGACGACACCAAAGCCAACAACGCCAACTCCAACAACTCCAACAACTCCAAGAACGACGACTACGCCACCCCCTCCTCTGCTGTGCTCGGTGGGGACGCAGACGGCAATTTCTAAGCTATTCCCGCCGGACAGGTTATGCGACATCGTCATATACACGCACGTGCGCGTGTTCGCGGGAGTTGTGCTCGGGTCCGTCAACGAGATCAGCTTCCATGCATTCAGGAACGCCTGCAGCAACTACGCTGATACCTCGTGCGGTTTGTCCTTCGACAGCCGGTGAGTCGCAGACAACGCGCGAAGCTTGGATCATTAGTATCCTTCTGAAATGACCAGTTGGAACTGTAGCTGAGGAAACCGTCGTTATTAATAACGATCGTAACCAGACCGCTAACTGCTATGGAGCTACGTGCCCGACCGTGTACGCGTCACGGTCGCCAAGTATTAGACGCCACCTATTGTAGCATTTATAAGACAATCGTTTGTTGAAAGTGACCAATTAGCAGATTCCCGAAGCCCTTTGACACCAGGACAAAGTTTAGGCAAATACCTGTACTGAGCCTGTACCTGTACCTGTACCTGTACCTGTACGTGAGCGCCATCTGGATGGGCTTCAATATGGCTTACTACGCCTTCCTCCTCATGCTTCAGCTGCACCCTCCTCCTCCACTTTCCTCTTCGCCTTCTCTTCGCTCTCGCCGTCTTTCAACTGCCGCTGCACTCTGCATTCACTCTTTCATCATTCGCTGCCCTCGTTTGCTCGGTTACGCCGAGGTACGACGCCGAGGCACGCTGACGTTCAATGCAGGAACGGGCGCCTAAGAGCTGCGATCTGAAATACGGAGACCACTCAAATCCGGAAGCAGTGACCACTTACGAATATAACCATTCAAACACAATATTGTCATCATTGTTCCCCTTGGTAAATAATGTTGTCAACCGAATATTCTTATCAGAAAATTTTCCTTAACGTCTGCAAGTTGCCAAAGTGTCTCTTGTGTACAAAGGTGGTGATAGATAGATGTCAGACTACAGGCCAATATCGATTCTCCCTGTCTTTTCGAAACGTATAGAAAAAATATTACACATGCGGGAGACCTCTCTTTTGACAGAGCACAACCTTCTGGCACCATTCAAATTTGGTTACACATTCTACTGAGAAAAAAAGACATTCTACTGAGAGTGCAATTCTGTTGCATAAAGCATTTATCCTAGACTTCCTTGAAAGTGACCATTACGTGGTTGGAGTACTTAACAATTATTGCAAAGCATTCTATTGCATCAAAAAAGCAGAATTATTAGCAAACTTTCTGATTATGGCTTTCAGGAAAATTTCAGAATCTTTTAAGCAGCTATCTTTACCGCACACAAATGTGACAAAAAACTTTAAATCTCAGTTTGTTAAAATAATTATCAAATACCGTAGGATATCGTCCGCGGACCTTTGCTCTCTAAATTATATGTCACTCACCTAGTAATTATTGACAGAAATACAAAGTTTATCGCATAAGCTGACAATACCAGTTACATTTCACAGATTCTCACCGGCTGGCACTTATAAATCGAGCTGACGATGTACTTGCACATGCATATAAGTGGAGTTCACTGGCAATAAATATTGCGACAATGGAAGCTGTAATATTTCCCGCCCAAAACAAAACTATGAATGTTGACATAATGCATACTGTGAGCTTGATGTTGTCTAACATTGATGTTGTACTTGTTGTTAAGAGACTTGGAGTTCTATTGCACGAAATCAAGTATTAGAAAGAACACGCTGAGAAGGTTCATTTTTAGTTATCACGGGCAGTTCGAGCTTCATCGAGGCTGTGGTCTCTTCTCCCATCACACATAAAGCTTTCAGTCCACAACTCTTTCTTCTTTTCTACTTTATCATATTGTCACCTGATATGAGGCACGGCTATCATCGCAAACTTAACAGGCATTCACAGATTGGAAAAGAAAGCAGTGTAAAGCTCTCGTATGGCTCCCACACTAAGCCTATCTTTGATTACCTCAGACAGATACCCGTTTCTGACTTTTAAATCAATTCTTATGAGCCGCTACAACGTAGGCGCTAAACATAATGACGTATTTATGCCACAACTTGCAAATCGAAATGAGCCTTGTCCTAATTTTTTACACTGCTAATGCTGTATGTACTTCAAGCGATTTCTACAGAGATTTCATTTGCGAGCAGACTAACTGGACGCCGCCACTTGCTGCATCCTGTTACCTGTGTGTTTTAAACAGAGTGCAGGCAACTGTCACGCCTTTTGTGGTTTATCGCTTACAAGTCCCAGCATCACTGTACTTTTCAATATGCATGTTGAAATAAAGGGATGTTGACTGACTTTGACTCGACTGACCAGACTTGATATAGCGCGGAAAGCCGGATCCGTCGTGCTGACCACGTAGGAGATCAGTGACGCGGTATCGGAGTACAAAGGTGTGATGGTCACGTGGGTGAACCGGAGAGGCGTGCAAAAACAGCACCTCGCCAACCGCAGGCATCACGTGAAAGTAAGCTCAGGAAACTGCTCAATGATCCCTCAAGGCTGCCAAGGTCGAGACGCTCGCTTTCCAGTGAGCAACAAAAGTTATGGGAAGTGATAAAATTAATGTATTGTTAGAACAAAGATTCTTAGTGTTATAGGCATGCTAACAGTAGCTCCAGCCTTGTGGTTTACTTCACTGTTAACTTTTATTTTTTGAGAATTCCATTGCGACTTTGTAGAGGTTACGGCCTTGCCTCGCTGATTCCCGCTACCCCAAAGTATGCGCCGTGCACTACCTCGTAACAGAAAAAGGAAAAAATATTACCAACCTTTAATTGTTTAGAAACAACTTACTGAAAATAGAGCGCACTCGGTCATGATGAGCACTTTCACTTCGGCAAAGAAATGACTATATTCCACATATTTTTTTTTTCTTGCTCCGAAATGCCTATGCGCGAGTTCAGCTTACTTGTATCAATTTGGTTGACTCGGTACCGTGACAAAGCGCATGTAAACATTTCTTTCACATTGTTTGACGTCTCGAGACAATTAGTACAGTGAGTATACAGAGAGAGAGAGAGAGAACACGAAGCCACGCACGGGGCTTGTATTGCTTTTACAGTGGACACGGGGCGGAGGGGCGGCACACTCGTTTTCGCCCTTTATCGCGCAATGCAGCGTGCAAACACATCTGCGGCGCCAACGAGACGCCAGCACGACCTCAAGCCCCACAAACTGTTTATTTATTTATTTATATATATATATATTATTTATTTATTTATTTATTTATTTATTTATTTATTTATTTATTTATTTATTTATTTATTTATTTATTCGGTTACCTCACAGGCTCCCGAGGGAGTATTGCGTGAGCGGAGGGTACAAGAAATAAGCAAAAAAAGGAGTACAAACAATTTATGCATTTTAACAAGTAAGCATGCATGAAAGAGCACTATAAATAACGCAATAAATTAAACAAAATGACTGTGTGAAGTAGCAAGAAGGGAGTACCAAGGAATTATACAAATGGTAGCTGGTCAAGATGAAAGAACCAGTCTCTAACAATGTTAACGCAGTACAAAAAAAAACTATACAACATCGCTCACAGTATTTACTTAGGTGCGCAGTAAGGTTTAGATGTGGTGAATTATGGAAATAATATGCATAAGCCTGCTTTGAAGGATACAGGGTCAAGAAAGTCAACTGTCCTTTGGTAGGTATAATGCTGAATGGCACATGGTAACGCCACCTGCCAACTTGTAGAAGTAGAAGGTTCGGCGTTCGAATCCCGTGCTTTTCTTTCGAATATTTTCTACTAAATTAAATTTCGAAAGCTGGGCGCTTCCTACCCAACACTTATAGAGATGCGCATTCGTTTGCTTTGTAGGAACCTGGAACAGCGCATGTTTCAGACCGTGGAAGTCAGGGACGACCTGACCACGTTGAAGAAATATTACCGGATGTACCACTACGGCATCCTGGGCATCATCGAAGACCCTGCAAAGGTCGAAAAGCTCGTAAACGCGGCCGCGATTGGTATACTCAAGGTGAGGGGCTGGCACGTCATTTCGGTGATCGTCACTTCGAGTAAATAAAGCTAGCAGGCAAGTTCCAAAGAACTTGCCTGCCAGGTCTGGCTTTACTGCCTGGCTGCGTCTTCTACCGGATAGGCTCAGTGGGGAAGACGGTTTAGCAGGAGCTGTCACTCAACAAAGAAGCCAGATATTTGTTCGCGACCTTCAAATATTCACAACCCAATTTTTATAAAAGCTGTTCCTTTCGAGAAGGTGCATTGGGAATTTCAATTGCTTCAAATTAAAACGACGTGCTTTGAAACGTTGCCCGCATATGACTCGCCTCTTTGAAGCCTTGCCCTCATACAATATGGTTTTTGAGCACTTTCTTAAGTAACATATTACGAAGCCTTTATTCTATCTATACTCATCTGACTTCTAGTACTTGCTCGGTATAGTGTCATCACCACTTTCGCTAAACTTGGTCATCGCACTCCCAGGGCATTGAGCGAAGTTGGGTGCAGTTCGTAAAACACAGTTATGACGCTTATGACCACTGGTGTACGCAATTTACTGCTAAGGCGTTAGTACATCCGCACACTTACAACTTCGCCTAGGCATTGACCATGAGTTTCTCCTCATGTTAACCAAATGTAAGATGTCTTCTTTAGTTCACCGAGGACACCGAAGAAACCTACTGCGAACCCGTATAACGCATGGAAATACTCCAAAACAAACAAAAGAGCTTGTCCAAAACAAACAAAAGAGGCTTCAGTAATTGTTTCCCAAGACCCTAAATAGGCTGCATACATTTTTCAAGTTTTCCGAAGTTTTTCCAGATGTTATAAAACATCCCTCCACCCCAAATTCCTTTTCCTGATTTTCTCCGCGTATAGGAACTAGTCAATTAAAGCTCTTTTAGGACGCCGAAAAGCATTCCCTGTAACGGCAGTAGGCTACACCGGAAGGCTCGAATAAGAACCGACTTGAGGCAAAGGCTGTCAATTCATCAATACGCATTTAACTTCACACACTGAGTTGCCGCAGTGGTCTCCGCGCTTTTTCTAGGTTTGAACTTGGTGAAAAATGTAGTTATGACAAGGAAGCAGGCTGAATTTCCCGCCGCTCGCAAAACGGACGCATAGTCATAAAGCTCTGGAGCACTCGCATATCTAATACATTGAAAATACCGCAACTGGGCCACATATTTCCAACTTAGCCTATATTGTGCAAAGTGGGACGCACGTGACATATTCAAATACGAAAAGTTATGTCTGCCCCCTCCTTTCCTCCACGGTGCTTTACCTGCGAATACGATTGTAAACCGGGCTAGAAGGACGAAAACTTGTCATGTCTGCTAGCAGTGTGTTGCTAAATCTAGTCTTAACAGTCTGCTATCAACTCGACGTGTGTTAAGAAAGACAAAAAAACTAAGCATGCAGCTTTTTTGCGCACACGACGAGAACAGAGAGGCTGAAACACAAGAGTGCGCTCGTGTGTCTCAGCGTTTTCGTTGTTTTCGTCTTGTGCGCAGAACGCTGCATTCATGTCCTACGAACTTGCCCAGAGAGTCACCTTAAAAAAATAAAGTAGGTCGATCAGGCAGAGAAGGTAGACCAGTTCTCTGTATTTGCGACTATCTTGCAAATTCTCGCTAGAGTTCTAATTTTTTTTTTGGCAACATTGTGCCTGAAATAATGAAACGGGTCTCCCGACCTTGTTATTATTGACAGAAAATGCGGGAGCTGCTGGGTTCAGACAGAGAACACAACAAGGTCTTCGTGGGCGTTGGGTACTACTTCTACGATGGCAAAAATGCATGGGCGGACCTGGCGTACACTGCAGACAACGTCGCATTGTGAGTACACAACTTCCAGTGAACACATCCAGCCAGAGCTTTTGGAGCGTATCGCTCCAAAGAGACCCGGGAAAGCCGGAGACGTTATTTTACACGCTTCGATCCGCCCGTTCATCACTAGGCACTGCAGAATGCATGTTCTTCACGTAAATTTTTGGTGTAGTTTTCCAACTCTGTTTCCGCAGTTTGTTTCCCCGTTGGTATGAAGCGATTAGACGCAGAGAGCGTACCTGAATGGAAAGCGACGAAGATTAGGACAATGTACGTAAGAATATAACAACGATCACTGCGCAAATTGACTTGTGAAAATTGTTAGCTTCGAATATGTCACACGTTGGCGTTTTAATGAATGGATCCTCATCCGTCGGTGTTTATTTCTGTTCCTTTGAACGTTTTCCGTCTTCGGCGTCACTCTCAACGCAAGCAGAACAGAAAAAGAAGTTTAGACGTACTCGGGCAGTTTTTTTTTTCGTAATTTTTATAACAACATTGTTACCAATAGTGAATGGCCAAGGGAGACCCCAGCCCGGAGGCAACATTTTCGACTGGAGCGCTTGCCATCTGCGGGACCCTGGCAAAGACGCATTCCCTTATCTCTCGTCGACAAAGTATTGTTCACTTGAAAGCAACAGTTACGCAAACAAATGCGCCTCGGATGAGAGTCGTCATATTATACAAATCTCTTCTAAGACACATTGCTTCAAGACGATGGTTCACCTTGTTCAGCCACTGTAGCTACATTCAAAACGCCATCTTCCCATGGAGCGTGACCTTGGGATTTATAGAAACGTGATTCAGCTCAGTGTATCTCTCAATCGCAAATGCGATCGAACTAACAGGTGCTTGAGGTTAATTAGCTGATAAATTGGAACCGCCATTGTGGGGCAGTTGAATTCGCGTTGCAGTTCTTAAGCCCGTGAGCGCGGGATTTAATTTCGGCCGCGGCGGCCGCATTTCAGGGGAGGGGCGGGGGGGGGGCGAAATGCAAAAAAAAGTCACCCATGTACCGTGTATCGGGTGCACGTTAAAGAAGTGCAGGCGGTGAAAATAAATCGCGAATCCCGTACCACGGCGTCCTTCATAATCGCGTCGCTGTTGTGACGCGAAAAGCCACGGAATTTAAATACTGACAAGTCTTCATTAGGAAAGCGGAAACATTCAACCCGGACAAATTGCTTCGCACACGGAAGAATCCCGAATACTGTGTATTGCGTAGACACTGGAAATGCTGGTTTCACCTTAATTATGTTATCTGAATACTGGCATATTGGGTTTTTATAGAGTTCTGACGATGCATTTGAGAGATGTCTGCGTCAGCACACGTAAGCATCTCTGAGAGATTAATTTCCGCTTTAGACTCCATCCAAAATTTCCAGATTTCTGTCGCGCACGTACGAAGAAGTCATTACGAAATTCAGTAACACAGGCAACGCGTTCTGTAGTATGTAGATCCTGGTACCTGTGCTCGACGTGTCACCCGACAAGAGTTTTTACATGACATGATTATACATACATACATATATATATATATATATATATATATATATATATATATATATATATATATATATATATATATATATATATATATATATCGGACGAACGGAAATAAAGAAACATGACATAAGATCAGAGCTACAAATGAAATTATCGTACGCCTGTCCACAGTGGGATCAAAACATGCAAGGCGCAGGTCATAGCGATTTTCAAGAAACCGCATTTCGTTTTCCGATAGCGACACTGAACGCAGGCCCACGCATCCTCTTTTTCTTCTAACTTCAGAGGCCTAAATATTTGATGTTGCCATTTTACTTTTGGCGCGCTTATGTTTTTTTTTTCTGTTACCAGGATTCAGCCACTTTCTCGGCAGTGCATGTCTAAATCACGCGTGGGTCGGTTGTAATATGACCAGAGCAATAATTGAGGCGTCTGTGATTGCATGGAAGGAGACCAGAAGAGCATGCTTATGCCATCGCTGAAAAAAAAAACGAAAACGTAATCCCTCGGTTTCTTGAAATACGGCTATTGTATGTTTTAGATACTGTGCACACCGGCACAGTTCTCCGAAGCGCAGCCCTAAATGCATGTTATTCTTGTTTGTATTTCTGTTCATCGGGTGCGTATATATATATATGGGGTGCCTCTGGAGACAAGCTATTTGTAGTTGAAAGTATCACAGTACTTGCGTGGTCACCTTCCTTGCTGACTGCGTCTATAGTTGCACTCTGCATTCTATAGTCATGTCCCTTTTATGACGCGTGCTATACTCAGAACAGCCCTTACGAATAAACTATCTTGGGTTTACATTTCCAGCGACAACTGAAAATAGGAAAGATACTAGCCTTCGCGTTGTGCTGGTGGTTCTTGAGGGGAAGGAGAAAAGGCTAGCGCTATTTTCTGCAACCCATGCGGGAGCATGGCTCAGCGTCAGCAGGGTCGAGGGGATGGGGTTTAAAGAGAGATAGCGTAGGAGGGAGAAAGGTAGAGGGTCGTAGAGAAGCCTTCGCGTTCTCAAGCCATACTCCACTAGAACGTCTTCCTCCTCTCATCGATGGATAGATGGATGGATGTGATGGGCTTCCCCTTTGGAACGGGGCGCTGGGTTGCGCCACCAAGCTCTTGCTGTTATAGTACCTAGTGTCCCTACCTATGTTAAAGAAAAAAAAGAAAGGAAAAAGAACCACCATAAGTTCCTTTAACCAAAGTTTCTGAACCCCCTATTGTGAACTTTGTTTTGTTCGCCTCTGTTATTTGTCGTTTTGCTACTACTCTTCCAGCAATTTTCCAATCGCTACTTACTAATTTCTACTGCGGATGTGGTTAATTTTCCCCTGCTCTCGCTGAGCCCATGGGCTTGAGCGATTATAGTGGCGCATATATCAACCGCTGCGTAGATATATTTAGATTGTAATAAAACATGCTCCACCGTTTCCCTAGCTTTACCGCAGCAAGCACATGCTTCTTCTTCCTTCTTATATCTCTGCTTTATAAGTGCGTTTTCTAAGGCATGTTGTTCTCGCTTGGAAAAGTAATGAGCTTCCCTTTTAGATATTAGATATCATGAATTGTTTCTTTCCCGATTCCGTTTTTTTGCTCTGAAGTAGCTACTCGGGTCAGATTTCTTTGCTATTGCTGGGACCTATGAGATTATCTCAGCTTGTCTGACTTTCCATTTGACGTTCTTTATTGCAGTCTTGCTCACCTACAGATTATCTCAGCTTGTCTCATTTTCCATTTGACGTTCTTTATTGCTGTCTTGCTCACAAGAAAGCTTCGTAGTCATCTTCCTCCACTGTGAATCAATGTCTTTCTTCTATATTCCTCATTCGTTCTTCATAACTAATTTTGCTGGGAGCTTCCATCACCTTAAAACTTGTCCAGCCCATACCACCCTGCGAAGCTCCACTTGTAGTCTTCCCGTGAGCGCCCAATGCGAGGAGCCCCAAAAACCTTTCGTTGCCATCGAGTCCTGATTGCAACCCTAATTTCAAGCAAACAACCTCATTTGCAAATGTAACTCCTCGAATCATTACACCGTTCCACATACCCCGGAGCCCCTCCTACGTGTATTGCATGAGCAACAGGCTTTGCCACAGTGCCACTCCTCGGCTGAAAAAGATGCTACTCTTCTCAAGTGTTGTCTTCCAACGGCAGCAATGGAGCGCAGGGACCCCCTCTTGTAGATCGGTGGCACTGCCATTTGCTTTCTCCATTTGAGGTGGAGTAGTGTCGAGGAACGTTCTAGAATACGAGGGCAACTTCATCAAGAGTGAGCGAAAACAACGTTATAAAGTCTGGGATTAGAACACTGCCTATGTCTTCCGTCCGTTCGTTTCGGAGAGATATTTTTCTGCTCGCTCGCTGTACCTCGTGTCGCTTGAATATACTTTGTTGCCCGCAGGCCTGAGGTGGACATCGTGGTGATACTGACCACCGTTGTGACGATGCCGAGCAACCTACGATGCAGAACGCTGCCTGTCAACGCTTACAAGAGCCAAGACACGCGTACACCCACTCTGGCAAGTGCATCTGCATGTTTACAGGCTGCATTAAGAAAGCGTGGGGAAAAAGGTGCATCTTTTTAAAATTTTCAAAGTACTTGCGCTTTGAAGAGATCAGCCAGAAATAAAACGGGGAAATAGCAAAATTAGCTCTTTCTGTTAAGCCTCTAAGAACGGCTTATACACGCCTAGAGTGTAGATAGGAAAAAAAACGACACAACGAAAATTCACCGATGACGATGACGATGATAATACCCCCAATGCAAAATCTGAGCCTAGCTCTGCATATGTTTCCATTTTCTGATGTATTGGCTGTCGTGGAGAATCTCTCTCGAACGGCCCGTTGCGATCAGAGTGAAGGGTTGCTAAACAAGACACACCCAAGCACAACGATAGCTGCGACCACAGTCGGCGGTCGTCGAAAATCTGATCTATGAGTCCAGCGCGTTGGCTTTTTATACATCAATCGTCGAAGGTTCCGGTGTAATCGGTGGTGCGCGCGTGGCTTCCAGAAAGCATCACACTATTCGCGTCGCCCGTACAATAAGATTACGAATACTCTGGTGCCATCTCGTAGTCTCCCGCGGCACTCTGCTTTTCTCCTCGCCATTTCGCCATTCTCTCCACTTCCGCTTTCCTCCTCGCACTCTCATCGCCATCACCGTCTCCCATTACCCGCTGCGCTCCTCGCTCTTTCATCCTTCGCCGTGCTCGTTCGCTCGGTTACGCCGAGGGAGGACGAGGTACACTGAAGGTCGCCGAGGCACCACGACCTTCAACGATACCTGCAAAGAGTTGGGTCGCCTGCTAACCTCGCCACCGATACTGTGTCACTTCGACCCTACAGCTCCGACTGAAATGCACATCGACGCCAGCGCTGCTGGACTCGGCACTGTGCTCGCGCTGCACAGATTTGGTTTCAACGAGTAGGTTGTTGAATATGCAAGCAGCAACCTCACTAAAGCAGAGACCAGTTAGCCCGTTAAGAAAAGAAAAGTTTTGCGATAATCTGGACACTTGGTAAATTAATACGCTACCTCTATGGCCGTCCCTTCGAGGTAATTGCAGACCGCCGTGCGCTTTGTTGACCATCCACGTTGAAAGATCCCTCAGGTCCGTTAACCCCCTGAGCTTAGCGGTCACAATGTTTCGGCGTGCGCGTCGTCTACAAGTCTGGCCACCGCGCCAATCCGATGGTGACCTGCTTTCCCCTTTGCCTGTGTCAATCGAAACACTGCTTGCTTGCTTGCCGTTGATAAATTACTTTCGTTCCCAGCAGGCTGCCACATGGTTTGCGAGCAACGCAAGAATGCCTGGATTAGCGCTTTAATCCGCTTTATTTCACACCCGTCGACGCTTCCTCCACCTTCTCGAGTTTCGCACCATCAAGCTTCTCACTTCGAAATGGGGGATGGCCTTCTCCATCACCGGAGCTAGCTCTCTGACGGCCGCAAATGGTTGCTGGTTATAACTCGATATCTTCGTGGTGAAATATGTTCTGCATTCCACGATGATCCACAGTGTGCAGATGTCGGAGTCTTCAATAGACACACCCACCTTCGCTCCAGGTTTCATTCACGAGGCATGTACACCTTTGTGTGCAAGTACTTTCGATCATGCCCTCACTGACAGCGCCTCAAGCATCCTGCTCAGCGTGTCTCTGGTCCACTTCAGTCAATCCCGTGCCCTGCCAGTCCCTGTGATCGCATTGGCATTGGCCTGTATGAAACCCTTCCGAGCCCGGTTCCCGGAAACCACTGGATAGTTAACGCCATCGACCATTTACTATTCATAGTCTTCGCCATTGACGCGATACGCGGAAACAGCCGCGCTGCCTGCCGCCAGAGCTCGTGATATTGCATCCTTCATCCTTCATCATGAGAAACATTATTCTCTGTCACGGCGCTCCTCGCCAACTCCTGAGGTGTAGAGAACGTGTGTTCCTCTCCAAGGTAATATACGCGCTCCTTGCTGATTGTCGCATCGTTTACTGAACCACCAACGCCTACCACCCTCAAACTAATGGTTTGGACTAAACGTTCTCAGATACGTTGCCTCTGATAACACTGATTGATACCCTATTTTGCCGTTCATGATATACGCCTACACCACTGCACCACAGGCGGCCACAGGTCTTTAGCCATTCTTCCTCTTGTAGGGCCGCGAGCCTTCGACAACGCTCGCCACCATTGTCCCGTACCTACACGAATCATACGAGTGGACGCTCATCAGTGAAGCTGCCCGCCGTGCCAAGAAATTCCGTCAGCTCGCCCATTCTTTAACTATAGCATCGGCCAATGGCAGCAACAATCTCGACATGACTATGACCACCCACATTTTTACTTACATCCGCATCCCTTGTATGGATTTGGCTCGCAGCTGTTCCTGCTGGCCTCTCACCCAAGCTTGGCTCAAAATATCACAAACCCTACCATGTTGTAGCGCCGACATTGCCTGTGAATTATATCGTCCAGCCAGTCATGCCACCTACGGACCAGCGCTGTCATGAAACCGTCCACGTACAGCGCGAAAAGCCGTATTACGACCCATTATTACTATGTTCACCAAGAGTCGCCAGGATGGCTCCTTCTCCAATGCGGGAGTTTGTAGTTAAGAAGAATGCTCCACGCTGCAGCCACATCGCCAGTTCTTCGGAGATGGAATGTAGCGTGCTTCGAGCGGAAGAACCCTGTGCGCGGTCAACCTATCGCTTACCAGGGACGACGGCGCCTCCATTCCGTGTGCCACCGTCAAAGATGCTGACGCACTGTGAAGTCGATGCCTACTGTCGCGGCCCCTCAGTTCGCCATGGTCCGCACGCACGGGCCTTTCGCACCAAGCACGATCGAGAGCGCTGCAATACGACAGCAGATGAGCTCCGTCACATGGTTTTATTTATTTCACGGGCTTTCTTCAAACGCCGAGATATATCACCGCACAGCATGTTCGTCACCATAAAAAAATATGGAAACTTTATAAGCATAACTACACGCACTTGACCCTAGAACTGATATTGACATTTTGGCATGATTGATCCTATTTAATTAACTAATTAAGCGGGGTAATAAAAAAATAGGTTAAGGAGCACCATGTGTCATCAAACCATAGGTCATTGGCTTCATTCAGCTGCAGTTCACCCCTTGTTTAAATCCTTGGTTCAAGTTACGTGAAACACTCTGTAATTGAGATTGTAAGATACGGAAGATACAAGTAGGGACGGTAAATAAAAGGCAGCTTTCTCGTTGCGTAGAGTGGGCATGTAATTGAACTTGCGTTCTGAAATCAACAGGACAAGGCCTACCATATTGCGACGACAGACTTCTCGAGGCCGGATCTTGTCGTGGCCTTGGCACTGCAGATGGGCGTCGCCGTTTACAGCTACGAGGAACGACCCAATAGCGCCAATAGTGCGCTGTACGGACGTTGCAATGGCTTCGGCATCTCGGCTTACTCTGAGGCAAGTTCCAGTCTTCCAGCATCTTTGTATTTGCTCTTTTTTTTCTTCCTGTTCCTATAGCAATATGCGGTGTGTGAACCCATATAGATGCACGGCTACAATTTCAACTGCAGTCGAACATGGCTATAACGAACAAGTTGATGCATAAACTAAACGAACCTTTATGACGCTTTCTTTAATAGGCATCTGTCATCTGCAGTAGTAAAACGTGGTGCGCAAGGAATCGATTTGTTGCTGCGACGAATCCTCTGCATAGCAGGCAGTGATGATTTGCCTCTGCCTTGAAACTGCCTTGCGTCGCTACTGTGAGCCTTCTCATTTAATAATCGCCTTCAGTGCCAGTGTTGGTTAGCGTCACTAGTGTCGACCTGCTCAGAGAGTGACAAGTTTTGCCGCTACTCTGTTGTCCTCTCGGAAGAGCACAGCTTTTGCACTTGAAGCTCTCAGCTGTCTGCATCCTGAGGCTGAGGGATACGTATGACGCTTGTCGAGGGAAAAACGATGAGTGGTGTACAGGGGCTCAGAGCAACACGACGCACACCTAAATGCAATTAGAGCTTCACACCTCTTGCCTCCTTAGTCGCATATCACTCTTGATTTATTTACGGTACTTAAAGTACACCCTGCAGTGCCGAAGCATTATAGCAGGGGAGTGGGTACAACATGAAGTGACTAGCACGAGAATATAATCACCCAAAAGCGAGGGATGACAAAGCAGCAATGCATCAAGATGACAAAAAGTAAATTATAAAGTATATGAAAAAAGTACATGAAAAAAAGTACATGAATAACAGTACAAGAAAAAAATTTTCATTCAGCCTGCAGTCATCGGTTTGGAAGAAGATTGCAATTACAAATCATGCATTAGTCTTAAAAATGACCCGAGGAGCACTCACAACTTCAACTGGCAACTTATTCCATTCATAAATAGTGCGGGGGAAAAAAAACTTCGCATAGTTCGTTTTGCAGGAAATTTCACGTATTTAGAAACTGTGGTCTATTCTGCCTGAGATTTACTTGGGTGCTTTAAGGTATTTTAGCTTGTCAATGCCTGCCGCGTCAGTGTATATTGCGTGCAGGAGTTTCAGTCAGTGCTTCTGGCATCCTTTCTGTAGCGGCTCTAGTCCGATGTGTTTGTTTATTGCTTTTATGCTTGCGTGTCTTAAGTACTGCTTTGATATAAACATGGCAGCGCGGTTTTGTATGCCTTCTAACTTATCAATGAGGTACCACTGGTGGGGATCGCACAAGGCAGTGGCATATTGTAATTTAGGCCTTACCAACGACTTATATGCTATGGTTTTAAGAATCTGAGGGGCACTTCAAAGGGTTCGAATAAGTAGGCTAAACATTTTCCCGGCTTTTCTGACAGTCATATCAATATGGCTGGAAAAGGACAGATCAGCAGTTAGATGAACACCTAAGAATTTAATTCCGTTAACCTTCTTGAGTATCAAATCTCCCAGTTTTTAGGTAGGTTCATACTTGATTTTAGATTTGGTGAATCTTAACTGGTAACATTTGTCAGTACTCAGGCTAAGTTACCAGTTTTGACACCAGGAGGCTATGCTATTGAGGTCCTGCTGGAGTACGTCTATATCATTTTGATTGCGAATGGATCTGTAAACAACGTAGTCATCTGCGAAAAGTCTAATTCGTGAGGAAATGCTTGAAGCGATGTCATTGATGTAAATTAAAAACCAGCACCCAGCCTTGTAGCACTCCAGAAGTGACTTGGCGAAAACTAAAATTTTTGCCTCCTCTAACTACGCATTGTATTCTGTAGTTCAGGTGATCTTCAATAACCTTCATGACTTTCGCATACAAATTAAGAGTGCTCATTTTATGTATTAACAGGGCATTTATACGGAGTCAAAGGCTTTGCGATAATCTAGAAAGACTGCAACTGTAGCCATTCTTTTTTCAGCAGTATCTGCAAGCTCATGAAATAGTTCTATTAGCTGAGTGGTACAGCTCACGCATTTTGCGAAAACCATGCTGATATGGAAAGAAAAAATTGTTTCCTTTTAAGTTCATTATTATATAGCTACAAAAATTGCGCTCAAAGACTTTACAACATATGGAACACAGTGAAGTCAGCCTATAGTTAGATACGGAAGACTTCTAACCGCTTTTAAACACTGGAACTATATGGGCTTTTTTCTAACCTTTAATGAACACGCCACTTTCAAGGGTTTTGCAGAATATTATTTTTAAGTATTGAGATATAACGAAAAAAACAGGCTGTGAGTATCCTCGGAGAGATTCCGTCTGGTCCAATTGCTTTGGCTTCATTAATGGAGTTCAGACAGTTCCTGACACCCTCCAATGTGATAGTAATTGGAGGCATTACGTTTGGCACAGTGTATGTAGTGTTGGGAAAAGTATTTCTATCTTTCGTTTTTTAGAAATACTGATTTAAAGTGTCTGTTAGAACAGTCCGCTTTAGCGTTGCTTTCACATATATCGATTCCTTTGTGAAGAATACCTGTAATACCTGTACTCTCCTTCCGCGTCTTTCTTAGATAGCCCCAAAATGCTTTTGGATTTGTCTTGATAGAATCAGCTAGTCCGGTGGAGTACATGTCTTTGGCGGTATTAATGGCATCGATCTATTTTATGTGTAACTCTCTTAGATGGCACTCATGTTCCTCTGATGGGTTCTTTTTATATTATAAATAAGCATGAGTCCTTCGCTTTAACTTCCTTTTAACCTCATAAGTCATCCAGGCTTTGTCTACTTTTCCTTTGTCTGAGACCTATTTGAAAGGTACATGTTTTTCAATCAATGATGACAGCACGCTTCTAACAGAAATCCACAGAACGTCCACACCTTCAGATGAGTGTTGTGTAAAAGCATGAAAGACTGCTTCCAAACCAAGACTGATTCCATTAAAATTTGCCCTAGAGTGGTTATAAACTTTGCGAGTTTCATGGGTAGCAGGAATTATTTGTGGCAGAGCAGCCATTGCAGTGACAATTTTCTGATCAGTAATGCCAGGTAGTGGTAGTGATAGCGCGACTGTTGGACCCACGCAGTTTTGTGTGAGCTTTATAGGGTCGCGGGTAATACCACACCCACTGTCCGTTGGTCAATCAGTTGCCAATTTTTTTGGATTGACCATGAACTGGCACACATTCGGTGCCGCATACCAGTGTCAAAGTTGTTTGTCTTGTTCACCGACCCAATGGCACGTAGTCAGTGACCCATGTTGGCTATTCGGCCAAAACCAGCCCCAAGGTGTCCATTCGGGCACGCACAAAGCGGCCCCATGTTTTTCGCAAGACAGCTCATATCAAGTAGGCCAACTTTATTCTCTACCATTTCAGCTACGGCGGGGGTTGTCCCTCCAGCCACTACATTTGCAGCGCTTGTACACGCACACAACTACACATAAAAGCGCACGCTTAATTTGTGTGACCACAGTCATGGTAGGCTGCGAAGACGAATATACAGAGCTTAGCCTGAGAAGGTTTATTAGGATTCCCTCTCCCCTCTGTACTTATTTTACTTTCGGCTAAACACTATCTCTGTAGTTTAACTTCGGCTACTCAGCAGAGTCTTCACGGAAAATTCAAGTTGAATAGTAGTAGTAGTGGTTTACTGTGGGAAATTACGCTTATTTCTGCTGCCCAATAGGTAGCACGGCGAAGCGGCAGGGGAAGGGAAAGTGGGAAATAAAGATAAGACAAAGGGTAGAGAAGGCGAAGCATCAGGAGTCTCCTCGTTGACGGAGGAGGCCAATGATGAAGGCAGTGGCTATCAGTGTGCGGGCGCCTGTCGGTAGGCGGTCATCCCGTTCGCCCGCAGAAACTGCAAGAGGCTGTGGAGAGCTCCTAGGTGGAGAGCTGACGCGAACAGGGGATCGCCGGGTGTTTGCGATTCGCATCACCGGGTGTAGATAGTGATGACGCTTGAGCGTTCCTGTGCCGGCGTTGCGCAAGCACAGAGAAGGTGCTCAAGGGTCTCTGGGTCGCCACACGTTCAGTAGCCTATATAAGCAAGAGGCGGTGTTCATTTTGAATCGGCATAAAGTATGCGCGAATTTTAGACCCACGCAGTTTTTAGTGACCTTTATCGGGTCACGGGTAATACCACAGCCACTGTCGGTTGGTCAATCAGTTGCCAACTTTTTGCGAACGGCTTAGTGGTAACGCCTAAGAAACACCGAGGGGAAATACTAGAACACACTGCCGTGAACTTATCTGGCTGCTGCCGATTCCTCTACAGAGGCGTTGATATGAATGCACCAAAGTGAAGTCGGGCGCACTTGTGACGATCTATTCATGGGCTCAGTGTGACCAACATAAATAAGGGGTCTTGCTGAAGACTAGCTTGTGTGTTTGAAACGTTGGCTTTGGCGACATTCTGTGTTCGACATCTTTTGATCACAATTACGCATTGTATCAAAAATGAGGAGCCTGCTGAAGGCAGAAGAAATTCAACAAAAAGACAACCGAATCTGGGTGACAATATCTTCCTTAGCGAGTTACCGTCAATTTGTTCGAAAGGTGTGTGTCAGTTTCTTATTCTAGTCTTGTTCTTGCGCCGATTCCGGAGATGGTATAGTCTAAAATCGTGGGCCGATTACGAAGGTAGTGCAGTCCGACGCTCCTTCTATTCCATTCACGCCATGGTTGACACTATAAAAGACTGGTCCGACCAGACCAAACTAAACAGCGACATAAATGTTGTTTTTCAGTGGTGTCACGATTGAAGCATGATCGTTGACAAAGAAAAGACAGTTGCTGTGTCCATTAAAAAGTAAAAATTGTGCTCAAGTTCCCTTCTGGTTCTCATAACACCGCACTGCGAACTGTCATTGAATACCAATATCTGGGTATTATCACATTCGACTTAAACTGGACAACACACGTCCAGCATGTAGCAAAAAAGCCATGAACACGCTCTTTTTCCTTATACGTGCGTTGAATAAATAGCCTCCCGGAATAAAGGTACTGGCTTACGTTTCGCTTATACGGTCGATATTGCAATATCCTAATATTGCACGGTTTCTTTGCACAGCTACCAACGTAGCCACACTCCAAAGGGTGCAGCGAAAAACTGCGCGATTTATCTATAACAAAAACAGTCACACGTATTCACTTACCGAACTTACACTTCGCGCAAAGCTTTACCCTCTGTCTGGCCGACCGCAGACACACCGCTCGAAGTTCCCAAGCTTATTTCTGCACAATAATTTAAGAATAACTTCGAATACTTCATTAATATAAGCCACTCCATAATCACCCGTCACAAACACCCTCTTAATCTTGAGGAATCCTTTTGCAATACCAACAATTTGTTTTACTTTTTTTCTTCAAGCAGTGAGTAATCGGAATGCACTAGACACCTCAACTGCAACGAAGCAGACAGCACTGAAATTTCTAGAGCTTGCCGAGCTGAGTATAATGCTACCAGACCAACTTAATCTATGATGAGACTTGGCTGATATATGTTTTCTATAGTACCTGTATAGGCGGTATATACAAATTTGCTCTTTGTTTGATTTTCTTGATTGTAATAGGTTTAACGAAAAAGAGTAGCCTGCCTGCACCAGAGCACCATCGCTACCGGCATGAGCTCATGGTTGCTGCCCTTCGCCGAATGCTTGTGATAGCTACCTGTTCGCGCCCGTTGCTAATAAATCTCTTAGCAAGTGATGGACGTGCTGGGTTTCAACCGCCCTGGAACGTCGGAGTCGCACTCAACCCCCCATCATGCCCGATGACGCTTGCACTCCTCCAGCTCCTCCAATGGCGCCGGCCACGTTGGTTTGTGCCGGTGCCTTGCGTCAGCGAGGTCCGCCTATTTTCTCCGACACAGATGACAAAGACGAAGATTGGATCTTCTCTTATGAGCGAGTGATTGCCCATAACCAGTGGGACGATATTACCAAGTTAAGAAATGTCGATCTATATTACGGACGTTGCCATACTATGCTTTCTATAACATGAAGCCGACCTCACTTCAATGTCCATCTTAAAGACCAACTTTACCCAAGTTTTCAGTCGGCCAGCAGTAAGAAATGTTCGGCCAGAACAGCGTTTGCGCACACGATCCCAGGAGGCCAGAGAGGACTTCACGAGCTACATTGAAGACATTGTTGACCTTTGCAAATGGGTGAATGCGTCGATTTCAGAGGAGGAGAACATCAAACATTCAATGAAGGGTATTGAGGACGACGCGTTTCAAATGTTATTATCGAAGAGTCCTCACACTGTCGCTGAAGTGATAGAATTGCGCCAGAGTTACGACGAGTTGGGCAGGCAATGGCTTCACACTCGACGTTTCACCCCGCCCGCCGACTCTCTGTCAAGCCATGGAGTCGACGACAACCATGCTGCTCTGTTCGTAAAAATTCAGGAATTCGTTCGCGCAGGGGTCGCCCGCCAGTTATCTTTGATATCTTCTGTCCAGGAATCACCACCTGCTTTGCATGCTACGATCCGCCACTTCATTCAAGAGCAAGTATCTTAAGCCGTTCCTCCAGCCGCTGAGCAGACACCAGTTACGGCACCTCTCAGTTACGCTGAAGCAGTCACCCGCTCTCGTCCACAACCGCCCTTGCCACCCTCTATGCATCGACCGGCGACATTTTTGCCGCCATCTATGCCGCTTCACGACTAACTGCAATTTCCTCCTATGCCGCTACCCCACCGGCAGCATTTTCCGAATCCTCACCCACTACTCGGACCTTACCCTCACCAGTGGTGCACCTTCGATGACCGCCCAAATGTTCTGCTTGCGGTGGTGCTGGTCACGTGGCGCGCCATTGCCGACGTTCCATGTTTCCTCTTCAGAGCATCCGGCGAGCACCACCTCTCCCCACTCCGTTATCCTCTTCACCTTCCTACCTCTTCCTATTCCCCTGAACGCCCAACCGCCTCTACCCGCCGCTCACCATCTTCCCGCCGTCGCTCGCGTTCTCCGATGCAGCGCCGTCCCGTGTCCACCAAGCAGGAAAACTGATGGCCCCCGTTCCCGAGGCACGAACTGCGTCCACGTCGCAATGCCCAAGTCCTCGTCCCTCTCCAGCCAACGTAATAGAAGTCTCTGTCGAAGGAATTGCCGTCCTGGAACTTGTAGGTACAGGAGCCGCCGTATCCGTAATTTCCGCTGAACTGTGCCGCACACTACGAAAGGTTTTGACGCCCCTTTAGGAATTCTCCCTTAGAACCTCGAACGATCAAAATATAACGCCTCTCGCTGTGTGTACTGCTCGCGTCTTCATTCAAGGTCTACTGTATAGAGTCCAACTCGTCGTGCTGCCCTCGTGTTCCCATGACATTATATTAGGCTGGGACTTCTGCTCTTCCCGACCTTGAGATGCTCTTCCCGACCTTAAGACTATCGAAAACGGCCCTTCTAGTGTTAAAATGCTTGTATCCAAAGACAATGCCATCCCTCCACGTTCTTCCCTGCTTGTGCAGCTTTGTCGTGCGCCGCTATTTCGGATAGCACTGTTCTCTTTACGCCCTCTCAGGTGTTCATTCGCCGCCGATGTTCTCCGCTGCCCTTTGCTCTCCTTACTCTTCGCAGTGGCGTCACAAAAATTGTCGTCGACAATCCCACCACCTGCGCTTTCGCATTATTTATTGGTGAATGCCTAGGACTTTGTCAACCGGTCGACACCTTTTGCATCTTTGACGCTCCTGCCGTTTCAACTTCTGCGGACCTTGGCGCTCTTACTTGTGACCCTGCGGTTGGTCAGTCACTCCTAGATGCTTTCCACTGCTCCATCGACGATGGCACGTCATCTTCAGAACAAAGCCAGCCCATTGCTGTCCTGCATAGGTTCAGCGCTTCTTTTGACAGCCATGCTTCCGGTTTGGGCCGCACATCGACCGTTTTTCACCAGATAGATACAGGCAGTCATACACATTTACGGCAGCGCCCTTACCAAGTATCCACGTCTGAACGCCGTGTCATTGACCACCACGTTGCTGACATGCTTAAGCGTCGCGTTGTGCAGCCTTCCAACAGTCCCTGGGCATCACCGGTCGGCCTCGTTAATAAAAAGGATGGCCCTATTCGATTCTGCGTCGACTACCGACGTCTGAACAAGATAACGCGTAAGGGCGCTTACCCGTTACCGCTCATCGACAAAGCCATCGACTGTTTGCAGGGAGCGTTCTTTTCTACTCTAGATTTACGTTCCCGATACTGGCAAGTCCCTTTGGCACCATCTGATCGACCTAAAACAGCATTTGTAACACCTGACGGATTGTACGAATTCATCGTAATGCCTTTCGGCCTGTGCAACGCTCCAGCCACTTTTGAGAGAATGATGGATAATATTTTACGCGACCTCAAATGGAACACATGTTTATGCTACCTGGATGACGTAGTTATCTTTACCGCTGATTTTCGAACACATCGCAGCCGTCTCGAGCAAGTTCTGAAATGCCTTACTGACGCGGGATTTCAACTTAACTTAAATAGTTTTCGCTTCGGCGCCCGAAAGCTCACTATTCTTGGCCATGTTGTATCGCGAGATGGCCTCCTTCCAGATGCAGCCAAGCTCCGCTGTCATCGACTTTCCTCAACCAAAGAAGTTAAAGGAGCTTCAAAGTTTCCTTGGTTAATGTTCATACATCCGACGTTTCATTCGAAATTTTGCTTCCATAAGTGCACCCCTGACAGTCCTTCTAAGTGGCGACAAAGAACTTCCGCTTGATCGCCCGCCTGTGATGACGCCTTCACGAAATTACGCTACCTGCTAACCTCGCCACCTATCCTCCGCCACTTCGATCCTGCAGCTTCCACTGATGTCCACACTGATGCCAGTGGCGTCGGACTTGGCGCCGTAACCGCGCAGCGAAAAGCGGGGTTTGATGAATATGTAGATGCCTACGCGAGCCGAACTCTGACAAAGGCCGAGGCTAATTACCCTGTTACATAGAAATAGTGTTTAACCATTATTTGGGCCCTTACGAAATTGCGTCCTTATTTGTATGGTCACCCTTTCGACGTCGGCACAGACCATCACGCCCTCTGTTGGCTGTGTATCTTTAAGGACCCATCTGGCCGACTTGTTCGCGGGGCCCTTAAGCTAAAGGAGTACGACATCCGCGTTCTCTACCGTTCCGGCCACCAACACACGAATGCTGAGGCCCTTTCTCGCTCGCCGGTCTGTGCTGACTGCGCTTGTCTATCCGCCCATGAGCCCACGCTTACATCTTATGCACTGCGCATCATGCCGTCGGGGCAGCGCAAGGATCCCTGGATCAATGCTCTAATCAGCATCATTTGTGATCCATCCACCTCTTCACCATCTTGCGCTCTTCGCCGCCGGGTTACCTACTTCTGCATTCGCGACGGCCTTTTTTACCCTCGTAATTACCTCTCTGACGGTCGCAAGTGCCTTCTCGTGATACCTCGCCATCTCCGTCACCTTATCTGCGACGCTTTCCACGCAGACCCCCACTGCGCACACGCCGGAAGGAAGGAAGGAAGTAAACTTTATTACTCTAGAAAGAGTAATTCAGCGGTCGTGCCGGATGTCTTGATCTTCTATTGGTTGATGAAGATCTCCGGCCTGCATGGTGGGCGCCCCTATTCCAGGGCACCACTGAGCGTGGCTGCTCGTCGGGCATGATCCACCAGCTTCCGTTGGAGGCTAGGGTCGCCGCTGGAGAGCACGCTCTCCCACTGCTCCGCACTCGGATTTTCTATTTTGTGGAATTCCTTATTTGTATTGCACTCCCATGTGATGTGATAAAGTGTGGGTATTGCACCACACCACGGGCATGTGTCCCTGTATTGACTTGGGAACATTTTGCATAGTATATGTAAATTTGGGAACGTTCCTGTCTGCAGCTTTCGCCAGTAAACTGCCTGTTGTTGAGTGAGTGTACACACCGGACTCATCAAGACGTGTGCTCGACTACGCATCCGATTTTATTGGCATGGCACGTACAACTACGTCCGAAAGTTCATTCGCTCCTGTGCCAGTGCCAACGCCGAAAATTACCTCCCGGACGAGTCCACCCGTCACAACCCCTTCTTTGCCCTAGTCGGCCCATTGATCGTGTTGGTACAGACATATACAAACAGCTACCTTCCACTCCAGCAGGCAAGCGCTGGATTATTGTTGCAGTGGATCACTTGACCCGCTATGCTGAAACAGCTGCGCTGCCGACTGCCACCGCCCACGACGTTCCATCGTTTCTGTTACGACATTTCGTTATTCGCCACGGTGCCCCTCGCGAACTTCTCAGTGATAGAGGCCGCGCCTTTCTTTCCGATGCTTTCAAGGCACTACACGACGAATGCCGAATCGTCCACCGCACCAGTACAGCGTATCATCCGAAAACAAACGGCATGACCTATCGCTTCAACCGTACTCTTGGTGATATGCTCTCGATGTACGTTGCCTCTAATCATTCAAATTGGGACCAAGTTCTGCCTTTCGTGCCGTATGCGTACAACAGTGCGGCCCAAGCAACTACTGGTTTTTGCCTTACTTTCTCCTATACGGACGAGAACCTCCTACTACGCTCGATACCATTCTTTCATATACACCTGACACGTCCGAAAGTACTCCGCTATCTGAAGCTGCTCGTCATCCCGAGGAATGCGGCAAGCTTGCCCGCTCTTTTTCCACCGAGGACCAGTGGCACCAGCAATCCCGTCAACCTGCCGACCGCGCTGCACCAACTTTTTCGCCTGGCTCTCTCTTATGGCTTCGGGTACCCACTACCACATCCGGCCTCTTCTCAAAACTTGTCGCAAAACACTTAGGACCCTACCACGTTCTGCAGCAAACGTCCTCCGTCATTTACATCGTAGAGCCCCTCACGCCATCCACGGACCTACGCCATCGCGGCCGCGAACTTGTCCACGTCTCTCGCATTAAGCCGTACTACGACCCAATAGTAGTCTCTTCGCCTTAAGCCGTCAGGATGGCTCCTTTTTCTGCGGAGGGCCATTGTAACGAAGAAGAGCCTGCGCTGGCGCCACAGCACCATCGCTACCGGCATGAGCTCGTGGTCGTGGTCCTTCGCCAAACGCTTGTGACTACTACCCGTTCGCGCCCGTTGCTAATAAGCCTCTTAGCACATGCTTGATGCTTAGGTGCTCGACATGCACAGACATGCCTGGTTTGTACCCGTAGAATAGTATAGCGTCTTTTCATTTCAAAACTGCTATATCTTGAATTCTTGAATGTATAAAATAAAATAAATAAATAAATAGTGCGGGGCCCCGTGAACCCGCCTTCGCTACGTGGAGGAGCGGTACATTCCACTGGCGCCAAGAACATCTCACCAAATCGGGGCTACGGTGTGAAATGGTATGGCCACTCGATCGCTCGCCTCTAACCTTCGCTTTTGCTAAGCCGCGTCCGAAGAAATTGCTGACCGAAGCAGACTTTGACAAGCCGAAAAACAAACCTGCAAACAACAAAGAGTGCCTGACGTCGAGGTGTGTATGTGTGTGGGGGGGGGGGGGGGAGGGTTCTATATGAATCCAATCAGAAAAGTTAGATGGTGCTACAACGCCTAGCTGACATCCACCAAACGTTGTGGTCCCAGCAGCGATGTTTCAATAAATTGCGCGGTTCATACACGTAGCTTGCGGCTTCATCGCTTTCAGTTGCGAAGCTTTATTTCCGAACCCTCACAACAGGTCGAAAAAGAAAAGAAAAAAAAAAGAAAAGCACTGCTGACAGTATCTGTATGATCGTTGCTTGAATGCTCCAGGCATGCCAGGTGCCAGAGACGGGCCTCCACATCGAGAAGACAGTCATCGGCCTTGACACCCTGGAGCAGGCCGAGCTTCTCATGCAGCAGAGGCTGTTGGCGTTCGACAAGCTCTACCACCTCATTGACAAGGTGACTTGCTTGGGCCTGAACTCTTGATATACAAAAAAGATCGTTTAATTCCCGCGATTTTAAATCTATTCTTAGCAGAGCTAATCAGAGTGTCCTCGGATATTAATTATAATTAGTTTTCTTGCTAAATCGTTCTTTGATAATTTCTTTAAGTGCTCACTTCATGTTTTCTGTTGTCTTTCGATAGGACGTCTATTCGTGCTCCCTGCTTTAATTTCGAGTTAGCGATATTCAGACGAAAGCGTTAAACAGTTCATCCGATGAAATATACGATGTCCGGCGTCATTGCACAGAAATTCATGTAATCCAAAACTAACAGTGAGTCTCATTTGGAGATATGGTCGTTCGGCCATATCTAAGTTGGATTGTAGTTGACATCTCGAAGGTCGAGATGTCCCTACCTTTGATGTTAATTAAGGCACAGTTGATTAGGATAAAGTTACTTAAGGCACTCGAACTCATGACCTTTGGTGGGAGTCGAACCCACTTGGAGATCGGCCATATCTCCTCGTTGGATACCAGTTGACATCGCGAAGGTCGAGAGGCCTTCCGATGTCAACCCCTACTCTTTGGTAAGAGTCGAACCCACTTGGAGATACGGGTGAACCGGCCATATCTCCAAGGGGGTCTACACAATACAAATCTTTCGCTTACGTTGGTCGACGCCGGAGCCACGCCGAAGACGCGCACTTGCGTCTCCCGGCCAATGTTTCGGCAAACGGACGTGCAACCGCACTGAAAGTGCATCTCCGCCAGCCTGTTTAACGTCACGCTGCTTTGCAGTGACGTTTTCACGATGGCTATTGCGACGAATTCGAAGAAGCGAGGCACATTTAATTTCTAGACTTTGTCCTTTAGCCGTCTGCTGTCAGTCACTGTTTGCGAATGCGTTCTTCGTAAGCAAGCTTATGCTATATTCAATTCAGCCTCTATTGAGTAGGTGTACCCGCGTTTTCAAGGAAGAACCTGTCTTTTCGTTTCGGCTTTCCCAGGCCACAATCATCATGCAGAGACCCGACATACGGACTAACCTGACATGGATGTTGCTCAACGCCGACCTGACTGACTCAACAGGCTTTTGTCTCTCAGCACCCTTCCAGCGCTTGAAGGGATTCAGAGACTTTTACTACCGGCAAGCACAGATGCCGAAGGGTTAGCCGCATACCCTGCTGCTGTGCGGAAATTGCGCAACGACGTGCAGGTTTCGCACCGTTTTGCAAGCCGTCCTGTAACGTGTCTATGGGCGGCTTTTTTGTCGGCCCTACGTGACCAGGTGCAAAAAAAGAAAAAAAAAACATCCTATGTTTTTATTCAGCGTTTGTTCCTCTTTGCGGTACTGCATTCGATAAACGGACAATGGGCAAACTGTTTTTGACCTGTCTCATTGCTCTTTTAAAGTGTCCTTGCGGGAGATGTCGCGGGCGCTGGATCACCTTTGCTAGTGGCCGCGAGATCGGGCTTATAGATGGCAGCACCGTCGTCGCATTAATGTGGATGGGCGGTCGGCACCGCGCATTGAAATGTGCACGGTGGACGTTCGCTGTGAGAGATTTGGGCCAATTGCTTAGTTATGAAACACGCTGACTGCAGCGAACTGTTGCGACATACCCTCCAATGCCACATTTTGCGAGGAACGCATGGGTCATTCTTTCTATACCCTGAATGAGCGCAAAACAAAATTTTTATTTTGGTACATGCATGTCGCTCTTTTTTTGAGCATTGGGCTTCCGTTTAGTCTATTCCGATAGCGCTGCTGTTGTCTAAAAATCTGAAGAAAACTTGGCGTAGGACAGAGGAAGACCTATGGAGTGCGATATTGTAAGGTCATAAGCAATTTCTATGACACAGTTAAAGCAGCGGAATTTCATACTTGCGTGCTAAATACGTAGAGCAGCCACGTACTTCGAGTTACATGAGGCTGGCACTGCGACTGGCACGGGAAGAACCACATTTATTGCGTTGCACGCCATTTGATGCTGTGTGGGTGTGACCAGAGTGGCCAGACCACACCGCGTAGCATGCCAGATATTGATACATCTTTCCTCCTGCAAGGCACACAAGAGTAGAGAAAATAAGGTAAGTGGATGTGCAAACAAGCCCATACACATGCGCACTCGCACATGAAAGCCTAAGGCAATCGTTGAAAGTCGTCATAGTACGCAGGCCCGGTTAGCACGCGTCACGTAAGATTTATTAGATGTAGTGTGTGGGGACGCAGGACCTTCACGTTTCCTCTGATAATATTTTCTCTGCAAAAACTTTTTGTGGCAAGATTACTTTTTGTAAGGACAAGATTACTCTTAGTGTAGTGCGTCTCCAGTGCGCATCCGCATATTGGACAACGTGTATATAGTATCTCATTGTACCATATCATAATCATCCGCCACCTACCTTTCCCTGTATTTCCCATTTCCCCATTCCCCAGTGAGGAGTAGCAGGCTAGAGACCCGCTCTCCAGGCCGACCTCTCCTCCTTTCTCTTCATTAAAATCGACTCCTCCTCCTCCTTCTCTGCATTTCTTTCGCATCTCCTGTAATCCGGCTTCTCCCTCTAGTGAAGCACCGGTGGCGGTCGGCTTTGTTGCAGCATATTACGGGAGGTGGCGCGAGTGTGGTGCTGTTAACGCCACGTAACGGAACGAGGCGTTTATTTGAGGGATCGCCAGCCGTTTGTGCGCAGGCGCAAGCAAGAGCGGGCGCCAGAGAAAATCTGGGGGCTTTCGCTCCTTGAATATATTACTCTGCTTAGGCACTACCGAGGAGACCCTAGGCGAGCCGACATTGCATAATCGGGTCAAGTTTGTTTACTCTCGGACGCTGGCGGCCAGCGCTGTAGAATAGGTGAAGCAGCGGGCACTGAAGCCCGATTTGGCAACCTCTGTGTCGGACAGTCCGAACTTCTATTGTATATGCCCACTCGACGGGCGGTTACGTGCTCGACACCCTTAGATCAAGTTCCCATAGCCCTCTATACGAGGGACGGACAACAAATCCACACAGTGGATACCATCAGGGTCCTCGGACTCTTGCTAGATTCTCGCGGGGGCAACTCACAGCTCACGTTACCTCCAAGAGGAAGAATATCTTTCGGCTTGTCCTCAGGGTCTCGAACCGCAGGTGAGAAGGGATGGTTTAAGCGTGAGCAATCTGCTCAGACTCTACCACCCGCTTCTGATGAGCCACGGTGACTATGTAGCCTCGTCGTGGCGCTGGTCTTAACGGGATGAGGCCGAAATCGACTCCACTCACTACCAGCACCACACGTCTCGTGCGACTAGGCATGCACAACGCCATGTCAGGGGTGATCGAGGCCGAACGAGTGGTCCACATATTACGACTCTCATCATCGCGACCGCCGACACGCATCCTGGAATCCGCTGGATGCGCTCACAAGAAAATTACAGAGCGCAACGTGACCCTATCACCCATGGTCCGAGATACGTTTAAGGTAGATCCCGTGCCACGTAACGTCCACCCGCAATACGATTTTGGGCGCCGGGTAGCCCGGCTCGTTCCCTGTTAAAAGTGACTGCGGCCATTCCGAATCTAGTATGTTTCGTTGATGCCGCCCAGTACCGGCGCTCTGATCACTATGCCGGAGATTTAATTGACTCCAATGGTACTATCATTAACTCAGCATCCGTGCGGATGGTTTCTGCAACAGTAGCCGAGCAGGTTGCTATAGCTATAGCACTGAAGGACCCTCTACGTCCCAATATCTTTACAGACTCCAGGTCTGCAGCCCGAGCGTTCACCTCGGCTCGATCTCAATGGAGGCGGCAGCCATCCTCGGAAGCGAGGGGCCTGCTGGTTTTCATATCAAATGGTTCCCGGCCCATATGGGAATCAATGTGCACTCTGAGGTTGTTAATGACAATGAGTTGGCCCATGACTGTGCACGCCGTCTTGCTCATCGGGGCGGTTCCGGTAGACTCAGGAGTTGTGACTTAAGACTGTACACGCATTCGCTTCTCACCTTCCATGAGGTCACCATCATCATCATCATTTATTGACCCTTAAAGGCCCCTGTTGGGGTATTACATAAGGGAGCAGTATACATAAGAAAACGAAACGTAGAAACAGTAATGAGTGAAGTAAGAAACAATAACATTCAGAAGGGTAACGAAGGTGTAATCAAATGACTGTCAAACACAAAAAGTAATAACGAATGCACTCGCAAATTGTGTGATGTAGTAAAAAGTCAAATACGTTAAGCATCAATACGCAGAAAGTTCGTTAGTATGTTTCGAAAATTTCTAGTATTACGTTTGATTACTACGCAGTCCGGTAAACTATTCCATTCTGCAATAGCTGCCGCCAAGAAAGAGCTGTTGTAGGGTATAGTAGAGCCGTGAAGACGTTGAAGGTGGCAAAAGAAGTATGTCGCGTAAATGCGGGAAGTTGTAATAGAGCTTTTGAAAGAGGCATGAGCGTGCGATTTTTCGGCGATGTGCTAATGATTGAATGTGGAGGGATGATTTGATGGTTCTAACACTTGGCGGATAGTCGTACTGGGATGTAATAAACCGTGATGCGTGGTTTTGAATGGCTTCCAGTAGCTCAAGAAGGTACGCTTGATGGAGATTTCATATTGCCGACGCGAATTCCGGTTTAGTATCGATAAATGTTTCATATGCTTGTAGATGGATTACAGGGGGCGATGTCGATAGTGACGATCTTATGAATCCCGGGGATGGATTAGCGGCTGTAACCAGATTTTGGATATGTTCTGATCATGTAAGCTTGCTAGTGAAGATGATACCAAGGCATGATTGAACCTGCTCAATAGGAAGGGAATATAAAGAGTAAGAGTGTGACATGAGAGAGTGTTTCCGCGATCCGCGCATGAACTTACATTTTTGGCGTTTAGCTGCACGAGCCACTCTCTGCACCATTTTTCAATTGTGAGGTCACGCTGTAAAAGCAGCTGATCATTGCATGAGTTTATACGGTGGTACAGCACGCAGTTATCGGCAAAGAGCCGGATGGATGACGAAATATCAGAAGGGAAGTCATTATTGAAAGTTAAAAACAAAATGAGTCCAAGAACTGAACCTTGCGGTACACCAGATAATACTTCGGTTACTGTAGAGTGACGGTGTCCAATCACTGTAAACTACGACCAGCCAATTAGGAAGCACCGGATCCAGGACGTGATTAGAGGATGGAGATACAAGCTGTTCACTTTGATCATTAGTCGTTCGTGAGGTACACCATCAAAGGCTTTCGAAAAGCCTAGATAAATTACGTCTGTTTAGAACAGAGCATCAAGGTTTAAACGGAGGTCAGTAGTGAATTCAACAAGTGCAGTTTCACATGAGTGACCTGGTTGGAAGCCATGCTGGTTACAGCTTCAAGATGAGAGGCAACATGAGAATATATTATATGTTCAAGAAGTTTGCGGGAAATACAGGTGAGTGATATCGGGCGATAATTCGATGGATCAGTTCTGTCGGCGCTTTTGAAAACCGGGACAACCTTACTTCCAGTCATCAGTAATGGTACTAGTATTTATGGACTGCGTAAAGATGATTTGTAGAATTTTACTAGTAAGCACCTTAGTGCTTTTGACGACTTTATCGGGAATGTTATCCTGGCCGGGAGCACTGGAGACCTTGACACTTTCGATCAGGGCGAAAATGCCCTCAGATGTGACGTCAATTGAAGGCATGCGGGTAAGTTGCAGTTAGGAAGGGTACTGCTACTTAAGGCGGGTCCGTGAGTGAAAACGGAAGAGAAAAAAGAATTCATGACGGCGGATCGATGATCAGTAGAGACAGGTGATCCATCAGGATATGAAAAAGTTATATTGTGAGAAGGACTGCGGTTTATAGGTTGAAGTTTCCAATGTTTGTGTGGGTTTTTCCAAACTCTTTTTGGGCTCTTGGTTCTTTCTTCTGGTTGGAGTACACTCCTTAGAACACACAGAACCACACTTTCACAAACATAAAATTCTAAAAATCCACGATATATACAGAGACAAATTATCAAGAACCTATAAAAACTCCACATAGGGTAGGGCGGAATTATTCGTAGAATTATCAAATCTCAGGAAAAGTACAATTTCCTACCCTTTCCGATATCAACTGCCATACTACGTTTCCTTCTCGCACACCCATTATGGGAAAGAAAAACTTGACTATGCTCTAGCAACTACACTAAATGACCTAGACCGGGAAAATGTGGACGTTCTGGCCCTTACAAACAAAACCTTAATTCACCTGTTTCTTTGACCGTATTTACACTGCTTATGCTTCTAATTGTTCATTGCAATATGTATGCTGTCTAATTGTTCTTGTAATTGCCATTTGTGATGGAAATGTCTGATCGTTTCTTAATTTGCTGATGGTTATATAACTGAGTCCTTATACCAAATCGTCGTGACACTGCTGCTGTACGGGTGGCTAGAGCTTAGTCAAGCTGCACAGATGCAGCTTTTTTCTCTGGCCCCCTATTTTCACACTAAAAATATACTGTCTGCGGCAAAAATAAAATTTTGATTGATTGATCATCAACTTGCTCAACGGGCCTTTCCGCTACCACATCCGAAACTTACTAGACCACAATCGCCGGCCTTTCGCATGCTACACACGGGCTCATTCCTCTCCAGGGGCCGATTCAGCCACTTCGCGCCTAATGTAGAACCCCGCGGTCCATACTGTGGGGAGGCGTACTGCTCCTTATCTCATGTTTTACTGCATTTTGCAATGAACACATTCCGCGAATCCAGTGCTCTTGCATAAGATGTTCCCAACAGAGCATGACACTTCATGCCCTTTTTGCAGACGGTCAACAGGCACTCTAGCACACATCCTTGCAGAGTGCACTAAGCTCAAGAACCCCCCACCATCCCTACCCCCCACCCTCCCCAGCCCCAACCCCCCCGAGCGATGGGAGACCTTGTTGTCCAGCCCCGACCTACCGACCCAGCTCGCGCTGGCGGCTAGGGGCCAGGAACTGCTGGACACATATGGGACCTGAGAATAAGGTTCCACCCCATCTGGTGCCAGCGCGCACCACCCGTCACTGAGGGCTCAGCACAAAAGTTGATTCTCTTCCCTTCCATCCCAATCTACTTTTAGGAGATAACCCACTTGTAGGAACTTCATCTGTATTTAGTTTTTTGAAAGACGCAGCGATCCTAAACGAAATATAATACATCACAGAACTACTAATTCTAAAAATTCTTACCCAGATTTTCACGCATCTTATGATGCTCCTCACGCATTTTCTCAGTCTTTAGAAGAAGGCTGAGGTCTCCATTTCATTTGTTGGGCTCCTCAGAGTCCTTGTCTGGACAAGGACGTTCGCTGAAGGTACCCTATCTTCGACATAAATTATACCATGTGTTTGGCGCATGATAGCCTGAGTTGCTTATGCGGCGTAAAACCCAATACAATACAATACAATCATATGCTCTGGCAACGCCCTGCGTTACGCAGCTCATCACTTACAATCGAACCGACTGGGAGGCAACCCTCAAGAGCGGCAACCTCTCAGAGTAAGTACGGGCTGTCCAGAGCGCCTGCGACAGGGCGGCGGACCAGGATCTTCCAACCCCGACGTGGGTGTGGCCCGCTGCGGCTACAGGGACTCCCTGAAAAGGGAGGTTCCCTAACGCGGTTCCTGAGGACCATTAGTAAAGTTCTTTGTATGTCTCTCCCGCTCCTGTGGCGCTCGTGCTAAGTCAGTTGTGGCAGATCATACCTTTCTCGCGCCTCACGGCAATGTACCTTGTAAATTACGTCACAGATGTTTCTGTGGGAGCAGTAGTGACCGTAGCAGAGCCCGGGCCGCATTTATTGCAAAACGTCGCGGGACGCGGTAGTGCTGAACCTAGCGTCGCGAGTTGGCGGCTGGACGAAATTATGTTTATTCAATCGTGTTTTTTACTAATTCCAACAATGTGCCATCATTTCGCATTATTGGCGGCACCTCCAGGACACCAAAGCAGCAACGGGGACACCAAAGCTAGAACCCGGACTGGTTCGTGGGTTGGGGCTCACCGAGGCCTGCGCGTTCCAGGGGTATATGAGATCGGCTGTCCGCGATAGCGGACAGGCAATGTTTTTATGCGAACACCCCCTGGCACGCTTCGGCCCCCACGGTCCCAACCTGCGGGCCACCCTGCTTCCAGGCTTGATCCCCCCGCTACTCCTTGGGTGCTCTGTGAGATCATGCGCCACCTGTCATATTATAACATAAGGTGCTCTCCTGAGGCCTCCGTTTGCCGGGTACATCATGTGCCCTTCTGGAGCAGTGCTTGTAAAAAATACAATTTATCGTCGCGACGAAAACAGCGACCCGCGACATTATAAAAGACCATTGCCCCTTCAGACACAGCGGTAACCAAGGGGTGTTGGCGCCCACTGCCTCACCGCGCGGCAGCAAGCGGCTGAGCGTAAGCGAACTGGACCGCACTCGGCAACGCCCGCATGTCCAGGACAAACGAATACAACGCGCGCTAAGAAACCTCCTCTGTAGTGCCTAGGCAGAGTCGTATATTGAAGGAGCCAAGGCCCCCAGATTTTCTCTATCGCACCCGCTCTTACTCCCGCCTGCGCACAAACGGCTGGCAATCTCGCAAACGAACGTCTCGTCGTAACGGCGGGATTACTCCCGTGCGACCGGGAGGCCTTGGTACAGTTGCTAGTAGGTACAGCGGGGCGTGGCGCTTTTGACGGCTCTCGACGTTTCTGCGCAGGCGCGACTAAGAGCGGGTGCGAAAGAGAAAATCCGGGGGCCTTTGCTGCTTGAATATATGACTCTGCCTAGGCACTACGGTGGAGAAGTTTCTTCGCGCGTGTAGCGTGCGTTTGTCCCTAGGCGTGCCGGCATGATGGAGGGGGGTCGACTTTGCTTACGCTCCGCCGCTGACTGCCACTCCCACGCGCTCAGGCAGTGGGCACGGATGCCCCATTTGGTGATCACTGTCTCTGAAGAGGTAAGCTTCTGACTGGTGTCGTATCAGGCGCGGGTCACTTTGTTATAGGCGACGATAGATTGCATTATTTACAAGAACTGCTCCAGGAGGCCACATGTAACCGGCAAACCAAGGCCTCAGGAGAGCACCTGAGGTTATTTTAAAGCAGGCGGCGTAGGATCTCCAGGGCACCCAAGCGGTAGCGGGGGGCTAAAAGCTGGAGGCCGAAGCGGGCCGGGGGTGTTCGCATAAAATTTGGCTGTACACTATCGCGGACAGCCGATCTTATAACCCCTTGGCAGGCGCAGGCCTCTGCGAGCCGCAACCAACGGACCAGTACTGCTTCTACCTTTGATGTCCCCGCTGCCACTTTGGTGTCCTGGAGATGCCTCCAATAATGCGAAATAGTGACACGTTGTTTTAATTAGGAAACAACACGATTGAATAAATGTAATTGCGTCGAGCAGCCAACTTGCGATGCTAGGTTCAGCACTACCGTGCCCCATTACTTCTGCCGGTGCACCTAGGGACAAGCGCCTACAACACGCGCTAAGGAACTCTTTCGTAGTGCCTAGGCAGAGTCGTATATTCAAAAAGCAAAAGTCCCTACATTTGCTCTCTCGCACCCGCTCTTACTCGTGCATGCGCGCAAACGTCCGTCGTCTCCGCAAGTGCCACGCCCGCCTGTACCTACTAGCAATCGGAAATACGCAGCCCGGCTGCCTCACGATGCCTTTCTCAGCACATGCACTGGCGTTCCATCTTTTTCGCAGGCTTCGCGGGGGCGTCGCCAGATGGCACAGTGTGTTCAAATGGAAGCCCGAGGAAGGAGTCTGCTGCAGTACGTGCCTCATAAACAAGACGTGTCGACGGTGACAATACGCTAATTGTGTTGCTATATGGCTTCAATGCTAAAAGCCTTACCGTCAACAGTCATCGTTATATGGGCTCTGCCACATTTTTTACCGTTGAATCGTTTACAATGATACTATGAGTCCTCACTTACCACTCTTGGATACAATGCATACATCTGGCTTGGCTTACTCGATTCAGGAAAAAAAATCATTAAAATACCCAAACAAACATTTCTGCTGAACCATTCCATGTATTAACACTATGACAAAGAAGCCGGCTGTTACGTTACGTTGCAATCATAGATGGCACTCGTATATTTCTTCATTTATAGGAAATTGAAAAAAGAAAACTCACCACTGAGGAAATCAGTTTACACGCAGATTTTTGCGTGTGTCACGCGTAATTTCCACATCCTTCCCCCCTAGCCATTACTAAATGGACTTGATGCGTATTTTGTGAGAAACGGAATGTAGGCAAAAATGAATGTAACGGGACAAATCATTGTATCTTGCCAGTTGGTGGACACCAGCTTCAGGTAGAAGTAGTGAATCCGCCTCGACATCCTAAAACATTCAATTAGCTTTTCCCTATCCTAAGAAGGGTGCGCTGAGAGCAGTCGAAATTTTGTGATCGTTGTACTCACGACGCGACGTTCTCGGCGGCGTATGCAATTTTGTCCCAGGCATCGGTGTCGTTGTAGTAGTAGTACTCGACGCCAACAAAGACCTTGTGGCGGCTGGTGTCATTTCCAAGGCGTTGCCGCATCCCCTGCAAAAGAAAGGGCAATCGCTTTAGGATCCAAGAGTCTGTGTTAACTCGTTCATATCCTTATTTCATATTTTGTCTACTGCCTGAGAGGTGTAAGCACATTGTGCTTACAGCAATTATCGGTATGTTGTTTCTCACATTTATTTTTGAGTAAATGATTGATTGACTGATTGCATTATTTATTTATTTATTTATTTATTTATTTATTTATTTATTTATTTATTTGTTTATTTATTTATTTATTTATTCATTGACCCACCTAGCCGCCATGACTTCAGAGTGTGCGTTCGGAAAGAAATGCTCACAGCGTTTGACAGACGAGTGAAGCTTCCGGTTTAGAGAGTTTTCCCATTTGTGGTTGTGCTCTCAATACCAGTTTTCACCTTGTACTCAGCGTACAATTTCGCACAATTACGTACATCGGCACCATACAAAGTACAACTTTATAGCAGCGAAATAAAAAAGGTAATGAAGAGATAGAGAGAGAGACAAAGCAAGGACAGGAGAAGTTAGTGAGGAAATGTGATCGTGCGAGCAGCTAAAGTCTCTTTTTATGCATAGCCAAATACATTTACCACTTTACAACCTTTCGTATGCGATTATATAGCATCGAATAGAAGCTTCAAACACCAAAAATTAATAAGATTATCCTGTATGAGCAAGAATTTATTGTAAACTTCGCATGTTGATTACACGCTTTTTAATGTGTATAATCTGCGAATGGGGGTGCTTCTGCTCCAGGGCCATGATTTTTCGTCCCTACATTGCTTCAGAAACCGCGCATAAACACAGTGGCAGAGATTACTGAAGCGCTGCCTAGTATCGAAAGCCATAGCAATTACCACTAAAAATATTGCTGCAGGCTAGATGTCAAGTTCCATTAGTCCTTGTTCATAGTTCATAGTCCATAGCAACAGTCCCACCTGTTGCTATGTTCATTCAGAACGAGAGAGAGTAGTGCCATATTGTTACTTCGTTTGGAAGTCAAAGGCATTGGCAACCTTAGGTAGAGTATTTGACAGACGCCATCAGCAGTTTAACAAAGCGTGTTCTTCCGACAGCCATGAAGGCATAGCTATACAGAATTGGAAACTGGGAGACTTGCAACCTATTCGTGTCTGCAGCGCGCATTGAACAACTATACTGTGTAAATGCACAATAAACAACAACCTTGTTCTATTTCCTTGTGCTTCTTGCGCACTGAAACCACGCAAAGGGCCATAATTATCACTGCCTCCTCGTATAAGGGGAAAAGAACGTTGAGAAAAAGCGCATATTTATTAATATTATTACCGAAGGATGAAAGAAGAGAGAGGGAGAAGAAGATCGTGGGAGGCTGGCTGGTGCGTGTTCTTGGTGGTCAGCCATCTTAACTACTCTGACTCATCTTGTATATGTATTGTAAATGGACTCGTTCTGTACTTTAAACATCCCCGTAACATATTGGTGGAGGTGCGAGGTATCACGACTCGAAATGGAGCTCCGCAGTGGACGTCGCATCACCATAAATGACGGTGAGCACGCAGGATCAACGTTGTTGCCGCCTCCTACGTCACCATTGCCAGCTACGTCGCTGTCACCATCGGCTGTCGTTGTGCAACCCAAGGATCCGGGAACTTTCTGCGGGACCGATGGCGCCGACGTTGAAGAGTGGGTGGCCGCATAGGAACGCGTGAGTGGAATCAAAAGATGGGACCCTACGCTTATGCTAGCTAACCTGTTGTTCTACCTAAGAGGCACGGCAAAGGTGTGGTACGAAAACCACGAAGACATGTAAACCAGCTGGGACCAATGCAAAGAGAAGTTGACAGAATTGCTTGACCAACCAGCCGGCGCAAAAGTGCCACAAAGCCAGGAACTGGCCTCCCGTGCCAAACCCCCTATGGAGTCCTATGTCTCGTACATCCAGTATGTGTTGACACTTTGTCGTAAAGCTGATCACGACATGACACAAGCTGTTGGCGGGTGATTGTGTCGGGATCGGGAATGCACCAAGGGGAAGATGGCAAGGTGGAGAGAGAGGGTCTCTTACGTTCAGCTATACTGCTGGGACTTGAATGGCTGACCGCAAAAGTAACGAGCCCAAATTCGTATTTAGGAACGCTTCATGCGCTACACTGGTTTCTAAATGCCTAAACATAGTAGCCATTACATCGCAATCAGGCACTTGGTAGACAAGGGAGAGAAGAGCTAACAAAATTGATGTTATGAGCACAGTTGTGCAGAAGACAATAGCGATTGTAGTTTTTATTATTTTGCGTTATCACTGCAGAAATATAGCAGTGGCGTCGCAAAGACTAATTTAGCATGAGCATTAAGGAAATGACCAAGAAAAATTCCGCGTTTTAGAGGAACCATTACCTCCGAACAATTGAAGTCCTGTATTGTAAGGGAAAAAAAGACAAATTGAAGTGAATTAGATCGTACAAGGTAGGGCGATAGTGCATAACCATAGTCGAAATAAGTATACGCCTGATTGGTAAGAGCTGCAGTGATGATGAGGGATCAGGTGCTCTTTTCTTGGTAGAGAATAGTAAAATTGGTATTTCAATTTTCTTGCGGTATTTCTGTAGTTATACTATATTTGACTGCACCATTAATTACGGGAGGAAGGTACCGAAAATATATAAATAAGACGCAAACTTCACAGCTGTCGTTTAGATCCCGTTACATTGGCACTTCTGGTGAGTTCTAAGCGTGGACTTCATAGCTTTAATTTGAAATAACTGTAAGCCCCCATTTCGACTTGTAACCTTCGCACTTGTTCGATCATACGTTTTACTAGCCAAGCGTTTGGTTTTCCTGCATCTGTATTTATTTTAACCGAAATATAGAAGAACTGTCACGCTGGCCTTTGGGTATTCTATCACTCGTTCTCTCTGTACACGCAATTAAGCTTCAATTTAGTGAAATCTACGAAAGTCAAGAATTATTTAGTTGAAATCATAACTTCGTTATGCGCACAGCACTCGAAGCATTTATGAGGACAGCTTACTTATTCAAGAACGAGAGAAAGGTGTAATTTATGCCGAAGCAGACAATTATTCGTTGAGCAGGTCATGTGTTCAGTGGCATCAAAAGAAAACGCGTTCATCAAAATTCCTGTCGTTCTTCACCTTAACACAACCTACGCATACCCATGTTTTCCCTACAGTTTATTTATGTTTGGTGGTGAAATGCGAAAATGCCCGTGTCCCGTGCATTGAGGGCACGTTAAAGATTCCCTGGTGGTCATAATTATACCAGAGTCCTTTACTGCGGCGTGCACCCCCCCCCCCGCCCCCCAATCGCCCCGACGTGTGCAGGGAACCAAAATATCGAGTGTATGGAGGTGTTTCCATGTTTGGCGCCTTTCGGGATTTGAACTACCTGCCGGGCTACCCGGCCTTTCTGGAATGCCCTGACGGCGGCTTTCAAATCGCTATACACCCTGTCTCTCCGACAGTCTTGCATGGCGAGTGCAATGGCCACTTGCTCGGCCACCTCTGGGTTCAACGTCCGGACGGAAGCACAGTTGATGACTTTGCCCAGCGTGTCCACGACGGAAACCGCAAAAGCCTTGCCATCTCGGTATGCAGCTGCGTCCACGAAGCTTGCTTCGATCCCGCACCAAGATTTAAAGATGTGCAAATACCACGTAGCCGGACACAGCCAACGTAGTGTTTGCCGTCGCTTGGAGATACTTACGATTTCTTTTGCTTTTCGCCTAATTACATAATTAGTCTTAAATAATTGATCACATTTTCTAATGGTATATTTATTTACTTATTTATTTCACATACCCTCAAGCGTCGAGGCATTATACAGGGGAATGGGGTACATGCAAAAAACTATAACCACGATTGTTACAAGCTTATATATTGCAAGCGACATGTGCAGTGGACGTAATCATTAAGAAATCGAATAAGAAGAACACTGTGACATTGCAATTATATAAAGCTAGCGACATCTACAACTGGACAATGGGAAAATAGAACTCGAAAGCGCTTGCGCAAATACGGCGCATGTGGCCACGTGCGTGATCACAGCTGAAGAAAAGCAGACAGGGTTCGGCGGAAAAGTGCGCGGTCTTCGATTGACGCGATATAATCAGAAGGGTGGTTCCAGTCGCTCGTTGTATGTGGAATAAATGAATATAAAGACCTGTTTGGTGACAAAAAGTGCCGCTTACTTTATGACGGTGATCAACTCGAGATGACAGATAAGTAGATGCTAGAATGAGCTTACTGCTAAGGATACGAAATCTTTTTTTTTAGTTTTCCTATCAATGCAAGGCTCACTATAGTATTGATCACTACTTTATGTCATGTACTCGCAGTATATTGTTCATCTTGGATTATATATTTATTTTCCTTTTTTGTGTTGTTTATTTCGTAACGAATTCTTTTTATTTATTCATTCATATTACCACCCGATTCGTGGCCCATCCCCCACAGTGGGTTTGTGCCATTAATTGAGGCTTCTTCATCGTCATCATCATCACCTCGTGCTGCGAGATTCGTGCCACGAGGTGCAACGGCTTCAACGCTCGCGTCTCTCGGTCCCTCAACCGCCAGTCCCTACCAGGTTCGAGCTTCTCATCTGCCTGACTCCTCCTCGAAGTAGACATGGCTGACCCATACGGTGAGTGCGGAACATTTCTTCTTCTCACGCGGAAGCTGGTCAGATGCCTCAGCAGCTTATTTATTCAGTCTTGGAAATTTCCTGCCACAGTTTCACGCTGCACGATGCAGCTCGACCTCAGTGCGAGAGGCCATCGGCCATGTTGCGTTGGGTGGGCCGGTTCTCGTTCAGTCACGTTAGCTATGCCGTTCACGTGAGCTCACCGAGTAGCGCCTCTCTGAACCTAGTACTGTTAAAAACCGTGTACAGCCTTTGGGGCGCCTCTTGGCTTCCTGACGATGATCTATCTTCAAGAGACCCGATTCCTTAATGTCTCTTCCAGGCCCCGTGCAATCAATGTGTCGATGCCGATGACGTAAAAATTACAACAAGACAAGCAGTGAAAACTTATTGTTTAACGGTGTGAGCTTGCGCCCACCACCGTTAAAGTGGCCCCTTCAGCTGTCAAGTTAACAATTATAATCTTTACTTACGGCTTCATCTCCCATCATTTCTAAAAAAGCGGTTAAAAAGACACTGAAGCTGAAGGACCCGCTATCACGGCGGTCCGAAAAGCCCGAATAATGTGCGCGGTTGAAGTTACGCATCCGTCGCGATTCGCGTTCATCAACGCCGACCGGAGGGTAGCCCAGTTTATCTCTGCACATTATTTACTTCACAATAAAATACTCCAGGGAACATGTTGCAATCACGCATGGTAGCTAGGCAATGTCCGTGGTACGTTTACTTAGTAGGCCTAACTCGAGACTATAACCAGTTCTGAGACGTCCCTCAGCGGATGTGCGACCAAGTACGCCGACATTGCACTAAGCACATTCTCAGAAATCCTTGCTTTCAACGCGAAGCACTCGACTGTGTTGAACACTGATGTACTTCGTGGCAGCTTTCGAGGATTAACACTTGCTAATGTGGTGACAGCAGGCGTGTACCTACTATGTGGTTATGCTTTGAGTACCCAACAGCTTCAGTCCCTCTGTGGAAACCCATGCCCTAGATTGAAAACATGACTCGAAGCTAATTACTTGACTTCCTCCGGCACGTGTATAGCGAGAAATGACGTCTTTACTTCCACTCACAATACTGCGATTCCGTTTATATGAATAGGTGCTCCGCCGAAACGGAGCAACATAATTATGATGAAACGTAGCTCGAATAAACATTCCTTTTCCTGCAGACCTGAAATGCAGTCGATTTAGCGGCATGGGAAGTGCTGCGCCAGCTTGTAAGTCAATCGTGGTACTACCCTTCTGAGAGTTTATTTGTCCAATGGGAATGATGAATAGATGAAAGAGCGAGCACAGCGAAGCGCCGGGGATGTTAACAAATAGTTACCGCTGTATTCATTCATTGCAAGAAAAAAGAAACGACGAAAATTGATTAGGCTTCACGTCCCAGGGCAAAACGCTGCTTTTTGAAAGGAGCCGTAGCTGGTTTGGCTATAGGTAATTGGGATGAGGGGGACCTTTGCACTCATTTCGATACCTTGGGGTTGTATGAATGACTTGCACTGACGTCATCATGGCCGGCATGTTGGCGAACAAGCACAGTGGGCAACTATGTCTGTGACGTCATGTGCCAAACAGCTTTCTATGCGCTTCGTGCACCGCCTATAGAGGCGCCACTCATAGCCACTAGCGGGTGCTTGCAACAGTACGCTCGGGAGCAGTAGCAGACGACAACCCTTTGCAGCAAGGATGGCTGAAGCTCTCGGCTGCGATTTCTCCTTTGTTCGGGTGCCAGGCTGCTTCTTCGGCGGTGATAGCTGTAGGGAAGACGCTGATCTCTGTGGCACCGGGTATGAAGATAATATTACCGGTGTTTGCGACATGGTCCACATACGTGCCAGGTGTGTCCCGCAGACAAACTCCATGAACCCCAGTCACATGAAGTGGAGCTCATGTTAACTAGCCGATATATTTTGTTGAGTGATGCGATCTCTCGATCGTTTTTTTTTTAGTTCTACCCTTGCCGTATTACTGCTTCTCTACCTGAATAATAAGCACCTGTCGTTAGTGCAGACTTATATCAAACAAATCCGCACGGTGTGATGTCTGCACATGCCATTGTGATTTTTGTGCCGATGAATACATGTGACATCGCTGAATAAGTGCAGTCGGAGTCGCCTCAAGAAGAGTAGTTGCAAATTTATTGATGGAAACGCGTACACGAGTCAACGAACTCGCCAAACACACGGGGTAATAAAAGCGCGTGTTAGTGCTGTACCGCCTATGCAATTCTGCTGCATACGCCGATGAACTACAGTTCCCGCTGCAGTTTTTGCAATTTTACATTCCCCAAGGGAGCTGCTTGGAAACGTACAAAGCAAAAGTCTAACTTTACTGGAGAGACGTCCAACGTGATATATTTAAAGGCGGAGCTGCGCCAGTCAATGTAGATGATCGGTGGCGGCAAGGCCAGGTTTAGTCCTCTGCAGCGTAAGCATAATAAAGAAGAATTTATTTGAGTACAATATTCACACGCAAGAAGGGACTACTGTCGTGAAACAAACAAATCACTCCGCGTGTTAAGTCTGCTCGGACAGCATCGAGATGTGATGTCTTCCCAAACGTGACGTGAACTTTTCAGCGAAAAACGAAAGAAAAATACCATATGCAGCAACGATTAGCAGTTCTCACCCTGAACTACCAATATTCTAAACACATTTCCCCGGAAAACACAATATCTAAGATGCCCTCGGGCGAAAAAAATACAGCTGTTAAAGAAGCAGTTCCATTGTATCATTCCGATAAGACACATCGTGATTTATACCCTTTACAGACGAGGCAAGGTGAAAACCTCGCAGCTCAAAAAAAAATAAAGTTAAGCAAATAAAGTTAGCTGTTGCGACGATTTACCGGGCCACATAAAACCAAATATTTCAGTTCTTCCAAACTTCAGTAGCTTTAACATACAACACAATGCACACATGCAGTCGTGCAGCCTAGATAGCCCAACGCGGTAAAGAAGCGGATAAAGATATAAGCGGCAAACGGCATTCCGAACATTAGCGAAGTGCCTTTAAACTGCAAGCTGCACTGCAAACAAACTTCGTCGCTTGCGCGTCTCACTATGATCGAGTGGGAAAAAAAAACTCCGATGAGATAAACGAAAGAAGGCGAACAAGAAATTTCCTGCCGAAGCGGCGATCCATTTTTGCTACAGTCGCTTCCGCTGGTGAGGCATTGCGGCGAATGATTAGAACCTTATCGCCGGCACGTTTTCGCCGGTATTTGAGCCCCCCACCCAGCAACAATTCTTCTTGACATTCCTTGAAGCTTTGGCCACCCCACACACGCGAAGTATGTTGCCTATTTTGCTCTGAAAACCTGTATAAGACAGAGAAGCACTATCAACAACACAACAAACTACGGCGCGCGGCTGGCTCCTCTCCCGCGTGTTCTGCGCAAGGCCACCACCAGTGGCGCATCCATCGGCGCGCACTACGCCTATGCTGTCCGACCGAAGCACCGTGCCAAAGCGTTTATTTTTGCGTTCAAGCGCGTGTCACAACTTGGCCGGTCGGATCTACGACCGAACCCACGACATCTTGCTCAGCATAACAAAGCAGCAGCGATGCTCTTGATGCTTTTAAACCAGCGCTACAGGCTACTAACGCTCTTACTCCGTGGCTGCTTCTTTGCTTGTTCAGGTTATTACGGCCAGCAGCCGGAGGCCCAATACCAGGGGTACCAGCATCAAGATCCCCAGAATCAATACGCGTACGGCTGGTTTCAGCCGGCCGACCCTTATAACTACCCCCCCAACGAAGAGGCACCCATTATTGGAGGCCACACAGAAGGTAAACGTCAAAGAGGGATGTCATTGCTGTCTGGTCCTTTTCAAAAAGGACAATGGACACTTGCTGCTTGAACTGTGGTGCTCGAGTGTAAAGCGTAGGTGGTGCTTCTCAGCTAACGCATACTCACATAACGTGAATCTAAGCAACTGTCGTTCTGCATGCAGCCTGTTAGAAGGATTTCACGGTGGTTGGACGAATTCGTTGTGCCAGTAACCGAATAACCTCTTCTAAAGGCCTGACAAGCAATTGGCCGGCTTTCCATTGCTTCTATGCGCGAGGAAGACGTGAAGTGTCACACTGTAGTGGTCTATGCACTGCGAAGAGTGTACTTCGGCAGAAACAAAGCATTGTGGAGACTTGTTCTACATAGCAATGACGTGTGATATAGGGCAAGAAATAACATGATATAGTGCTTGGCTCCACGCCGATTTACAAGTGGTTTAGAGATAGCAGTCACGCAAGTCATCGGCAGTGACTTGGCTATAAACCAACATTGTCTTGATATCAGACACGCAACCGCTTGGCAGTTCTTGAGTACCATGATGGCTTGCGAACAGTCTTTATTCATAGCAGACACGCCAGCGCTTCGTAGTAATATAGGTAGCATGCTGATTACAAGCCCTCTAGTAATATCCGACAAGCAAGTGCATGGTAGTGTTAGGTACCGTGCTGACATGCGAACGGTCAAGTGATGGCAACCACGCGCGTGCATGGTAGCGCTTGGCCCCTTGCTGATTTGCATGCGCTGTGGTGAATGCTGACACGTCACTTATTAGTGAGGCCCGTCACTAACATTAGCAGGCCCATTAGCAGTGCCGGTTTCAGGGAGAGTTGCAACTTCCGAGCGAATAATCGTCTTTACCGGCACAAAAATAACGTTAGAGGAGTGCACTGTGTCAGGAAAGCAGCAGTTTAATTTATATAGAGGCCCTGCTATACTCCATTTTGATGCGCGGACATATTCATTGCGAGGGCAAATCTTCCGTTCGTGTCAGGGGAAAAATAGAGCACTACGTGGTTAACCAAGTTGGCGTTGTCTTATTTTTTGCTTCTTACGCACAGGTTCCCGCGTGTCCACTGCACGTAAGTTGACGCGCCAATCTGCTTTAGCCTATATGTGGGTGAACGTGCTTCGTGTCCTGTAGTGGGTGGCCTAAGTCCAGCTCAGAAAGGATATTGCGGACCCTTAAACGAAGAACGCCTAAAGAGTCTCCACACCTGACGTATCTTGCTCTTTCCTTTTACATGTTTTCTGATTTTACGGAAAGTGTATACGGGCTAATTAGATACGCATAGTTTGCGAGCCCTCATTTTTGTATATGGCGGTGCCATTGCAATGGGAAAGCACTAGTACAATAACTACAAGGCCATGAAACAACTATATTGTTATGCTTCCTACAGCAGTTTACGCAATAACGAAGTGATTAAAAAAACAAATCTGTATGTATGTATTGGGCCCTCGGGAACAGATCCCAGTACAGTTTAACACAAACGGCCTACAGACGCCAACTGGATGCGTCAGGACGTATTTCGGGAAGTTTTGCGAATTGTTCTATGCATTAAAGAAGTTAGACTAGTCTGAGGAGGTATAACTGCCCAACAGTATGGCTGAGTTAATATACTACGAATAATTAGCCCAATATCAAACCCGTACTTCAAGCGTTTCCGAATATTGCCATCGCACAATCAAATGTGAGCGATATACACTTCTTATTGTCTGGTAGTATTCCAATGTCGTCGAATATTGTGTTGGCCTGCTTACATATCGTACAACAGACCGTCGAGCAGATCTGCTTTTTTCTTGCTTCCCTAAATGTTTTAAACGGTCATACCTTTGCCAATCAGTTACGAGTGTCTAAATAACTGTCGAATGCAAAAGGGTGGAACATCGCGAGGATGGTTCGTTGCATGATACTTAAAGCAGCCAATTTATAAGACATCCGCTATAAGACGTCAGACATCAATGAAGAAAAGCGACCACAATTAAGAAACTGCTTCCAAGGTTATGCTTTACATAGTGCGACTAACTTGTTGTTTTTTGCAACTTGGGGCGTCGGTTTCCCTGTTGGAGCTCTCGTCGTTGACATTCTGGGAAAACCTCTTGACGGAGTACGACTAACGTGCTCGGAGTTCTTGCATTCGCTCTTTTCAGGGCATCTGCGATTTGCCCATAGCCGTCAGTCGGGCTCTGCTCGCTTCGTCCATTGCCGAACCAATCACTTCTCAACCATCCCGCTGACAGAACCGACCGGGAACCCATCGGCACACGTGAACTGACAACGAGCCGCGGGTATATTGTGGCTGATTGAGTGGCGGAATGTTGGTGGCAGTGGCCTCACGCGGGCTCCTTCTTTGCCCTAAAGCTAGGGAAACGATGGAGCCCGTTTGATCAGAATGCGAAGATACCTGCCCAACAGTCGATTCAGGCACCTCTGGCCTCCTTGAAGCCCTTGGGCTCAGCGAGAGGTGTGGGAAAGTAAGCATGTCCGTAATAGAGATTAGAAACTGGTGACCTGGAAGATTGGTGGAGGAAAAGTTGGGACACGACAAACAACGGAGGCGTACAAAAACAAAGTTTGGTGAGGGGCATTGTTCGTGTGTTTCTTTTTTCATTTTCCTTTTTTTTCTTTTATAACATAGGTAGCACATTTGGAAATATAGCAATAAGAGCTTGGTGTCGCGACCTACTGCCCCGTTCCAAAGGGGACGCTCATAGCATCCATCCATCCACCCATCCATCCATCCATCCATCCATCCATCCATCCATCCATCCATCCATCCATCCATCCATCCATCCATCCATCCATCCATCCATCCATCCATCCATCCATCCATCCATCCATCCATCCATCCATCCATCCTGCCATCCATCCATCCATCCATCCATCCGTCTATCCATCCATCCCCCTGCGCTAGCACAGCGCTACAGAAACCACTCTTCCCGGTTAAAATGATTTCTGGCATTGTCGAAAGTTTTTTATACGTCATTCGAACAGTTATTACTAGACCACCTTGATGGCCATGCATGATGTTACTAACATTACGTTTTATATTCTTTTACAGGAGGTGATCGGTAAGCGAACGCTTTGTATTGAATCGGGGTTTTTATTCCAATTGGCCACAGAACGCGGTTTGTGTTCCGTGCAACATTTACACCGCAGAAGTATTGAAGCTAGCAACATCTCGAGATATTCGCCCTTAACATTTATTAAACAATAGATTATTATCCCGCCAGTTGTTCCTCATTACTGAAGGAAGTCTCTAAGAGAAATTATTACATGGAATGGCATCGCATTTCGAGCGAAGTTTTGGAGAGGACATTTTTAAGAACTAGTAAATCTAACATAGTGATTCCGACTAAGATCACATGCCTTTGGCACTGACTATCTTCGTTTTCGACGTTGAAAGGTTTAGGATGCAGTAACTTTCCTAAATATTGAAGTTGGGAGTATCACGCTGTAATTAAGCAGATAAAAATATCTCAGACTATTACTATACCCTCTAATACGAAACTTGAGGTGGGCAAGTGAGCAAGTGAGGCGTCGGCCAAAAAAGAACGCACAAAAAGAAAAAGTCATCAATACAAAATGGTGCCCCTTTCGTCGTGTGTCCTATACTCGTGTTCCACGAATTGCAGGTCGGAAGGCACCAACTGGACCATGGTGTGCGGTGGTCTCGTGATTTTCGGGTTATTTCTGATCATCATGAGGGTCTTATTTTTTTCCGTAAGAGGTGAGCTCTCACATGCCTCACGTAATTAGTATATATAGGAACATGCTTTGGACGGTGTCTCTATATTCGGTGCAGTATAGTGTTTTTCTTTCTCGAATGTTTACACATGAAGAAAAAAGGAAGGGGGAGGGAAATCAGAAAGGGTGATGTCGTTCCTGCAACGTGTACTGAGATCCCCGATCCCCTTTTCTTTTTGAGCGTCTCTAAAAGGTGTTCACGTCCTTAAAAGCCACAGTTATCTATAAAGGACACCGTAATGGCAGAACTCTGCCAATTTATTTTGGCTAGCATTCTTTATGAAAGCTGAGCGAGGCTTTCGTATCACGAGAAATGATAAAGGGCAACGAATTCTTGGAAATCGCATATTAAATTTCCGTTACTGTTTTTCTATACGAATGCGAAATGTCTTCACTAAAAATCAAGCAGATGTACTCGAAATATTTGTTACATAAGCCAAGGTGGTGCAATATTTCACGGAAATCCAGAAAAAAAAAGATGTTTTTGAAGCCACAATATCTGTAGAACTAATATCTCCTGCTTTAAATGGGCCACTTCAGCTATCTATAGTTGCGATAGAAACAAGCGCACAAGAAGCAAATGATTGAAAGTCATTTTAAATTCTCCGATTGGTCGTGCCCATCACGTGGCTCCAGCAAGCTTCGCCATTGGTCTAAGGGTCGCTTAGCAGGGGCGTCGTCTGCTCGGCTCCTTGCACATCGCGAACTCTCGACCGTCTGCGTAATCTCGACGAGTCTAAATAGGGGCGCTACGCCTACGCGATCGTCGCCATTAAGCGTGGCCAGTCCCTCCGTCTATGGGCGTCTCAGACCAGCGGATAAGCACTCCGATGGATCGGCGATGCAGACTTCGCGACCAAGCGTTGCGCGCGGAATACTCGGACGCGCAGCTAAGCCTTTTGAGCATCGGTGCTTCGGAATTTGTGGCCAGGCAGATTTTCCACGCAGTCCTCGCAACCGCGGCTAACGATTTCGTCCATCGGCACGTACCTCGTATTGCGTGCCTAAGCACATCGAGTGCCGACTCTTCGGACCCGTGGTTAGGCATGCCGCGCATTGGCACCTCGTACCCGCGACCAAGAACATCTCGCACCGACTCTTTCGTCATATACTGTAACAACATCTGGTATCAATAACTATCCTATCACACCATCATAAAGAGAATCTCATCATGAGCTCTGTTCACTAAATCTCTTGTGCTAGTACATACACCTGGCTTCAAAAGCGAGGCATCAAACAGCAGTGCAAGATGAATAAAGCACCTAGCCAGTGCATCGCTGCTTATTTATCAGTGGATGTCTGATCCTAAGCTAGTGAGCCCTTGTCAAGGGAAGACGATAGGAAGACTGCTGAGAGCACTCATTCAGTGACCTGGTCGATTCTATCAAAAGAAAACAAAACGCTTCGCTAATTGCACTGCAGACTGCAATCAATGAGGCAGTCTCCACTTACAACACTGGAACTATAGTCATGCCCACACAGGTTCTGCGCCTCATTTGGTTTGAAACCCAGGCACCATGCTCCTTGTGGATCAGCAGTAAAGAATGCCATGCAAATAGAAATGCGCAAATGAAGGCCATAAGGCCAGAAGCCAGATGTCCGAGAAGCCACGCATCAGAACATCCCATCTTTTCGAGAATTGAAAAAGGTTTTTTTTTCCCCTGTAATCTCATTTCGGAGCTGATTTGCTTGTTACCGTTGGGCCAGTTCTGACAGTTTGTCACGTTCCACGGGCTGCAGTGCAGGTCGTGACACTGTGACTTTCTTAGCTTGAATTTTCTAAATTTATATTGTGGCTATTCGATCACGCCAAAACTCTACCCTGATGCAAAGGTAACGTAAAAAGAACGCAATACAAATATTGTGCAGCAATAAAAAAGCAAGAATTTCTCGGCCGTCTGTACAAGTTTAGCTATGCAGTCAATATTGAACGATATTTCCAGATTTTTTAAGCTTTTCGGAGCCTCCAGAAAATCCAAAATAGAGATTTTTTTGAATGAAATGTGCTCAAGATATCACTCTGAAACTTGTATCGCAGCATCAGGGAGAGGTTCTGGGCATGCGTACCAATATTCATAAACATGAATAAAGAAATAATACAGTCGGTTCCGAAAGCCACGTTCTCCCTTTAATGTGCACTTTAATCTCTACAAACGAGTATTTTCGGTTACAGCGACGAAAGATTGGGCAACTTTGTAGGGACATATGGTAAGGAGATGCAAGCGTGCAAAATACGAACACAATTACCAAGGAGGAACAACACAAACGCCGGCGGCGTTTGGTTTTTGCTCCAGTACGCGTGTATGAGTTTGCGCTCGCGAATTTCAGACGCACGAATCTACGCCCTTGTTTATTAACGCCCGTCTTTCCGCACCAAGTTCCGGCTTTTGTCACTCAGCGAAAAGCAGCCGCAGTTGTTAGTGACCGAACCCGAGACCTTGTGGTTACAGACACAATCCATTATTCATCGAGCAAGCCACCGCTGCAATTTCACTTGCCGAACGGCGTCATGGTGCAAGTGCGAGATAGCGGACGGACTAGGTTTCCAGTCACGACGACCACGTTTATATGAAGGCGATATGCACAACTGCTCGCCCAATAAAATTTAGCCACAGGCTGAGAAACGGCAGGTGATCTGAAGCAACTTAGGTAACCAAGTTAATCTCGTCGCACTCTCCTGCGGATTAAGATCCATAGGGAGGACGGTGAAAAGTGGGTGCCGTCGCGTCTTTGGTACGGCAATCCAGGTAGCCTTCCGTCTGGTTTCGCTCGAAGCGCAGCGCAGTGTTCGCGTTGATTCCAAATGTTTTTTTGCGACACAACCTCAAACAATATACTGCTTAGAGCACTATCAGTGTGTTCCGGCTGGTTCCGGCTTCTTTACTGTCCGCGAAATCGTTCCAGATTGTTCTGTCTCTCTACATGCGCTTCCCAACAAACAAACTTGGCAAGGTTCACGGACCTAGCGTTGATTGATTGGTTACACGTGTAAGGCACCGCCTTCTGTTGGCTATCCAGCTGGTGACAGGGGAGTCTTCTGGTGTCTACGGTACAGTCATGCTGAAAAACTAGAGCAACGCAAAACAATGAAAGACAAGACGCTAGAGCATCGGTGACACACACTTCCTAGCTCGTGATCTGAAACAAGAGACGCAGTATGGCTCAAACGAACAGCGATTCCGGGAAGTGTGCTTACGAACAATAGCGCACCCAGCTCCGGGATTTTACAAGGGGGCTTGGGAGGCTTTATCTGAGGGAGTTGTCGTCAGAGGATGACAGCCGTGTGCGCTGTCCATCGCTGTAACGAGCTTCACCTTGTTAGATTCGGGATACACTTGTTCAATGCCACGCTGAGCTGCCTGTTGAAGCTGATATTGGCGATTGCTTTTGGAGCCGCGAACAAGATCATTATGCTGGACTCCCCATAACAGTCTAGGTTGCTGATCCTGTTTATGCTTTTCGTGGCATGGCTTAGGAGGAAAAACTGTAGCTCACGCCAATTTAGCATTGTCTTGTTAAGTTCTGTGACCTGGTAATCTTTGGTGTCTTGAATGAAAGCACAAGAAGACGTGGGCTGGCAAAACTTGCAAGATAACATTTGCGAAGCCTGAAGCCACGAGAATTTGGGCATTCTTTGGCGGAATGCTACGACCGCGAAAGCCAAACCTGGGCCGTCCAGCAGGTCTCGGCGGCTCTTGACAGACAAAGGCCGAGCGAAACCGACGGAACGTTGCCCCTTAGGGCAACCGACCGCGGGAATAACACGCGCTGGAGTTGAGTAGAGACCACCCGCTGAGAAGACGTCAGGGCCCGCGTGACGGCGCCATTTAGTCATGGTGTCGTTCTGCAGGTGACTACATGAAGTTCTCTCTCTCTCTCTCTCTCTCTCTCTCTCTGGGGGCTTTTAAGGTTTCTCGACTAAGCCTGGCATGCTTCACTGTATAGCACACAAAGCCGGCCTCTGTAAGGGAGCACTGTGATGGTCTATTTTGGTTTGATATCATTATTATGAGCCGAGAACGCTCTTCCGCTGGTCTTGCACTACGAGTGGTTGAGACGCTCATATTTGCGGACCCAACGGTGTGCCAAGTACACCTACGTTACGACCTCTACAGGCTAAAAAAAAAGCACAGACTAAACCTTTCACACCAGAGACTTAAGAACAGCAAGGACATGTTTCTGGTCGTAACGTTTTCAGTTTGTCAGTTGCGAGCACATTTATGTCTGTGCTGCGGATGAATAAGCGCATCACAAATGTTTCATTTCCAAGCGCTTTTGCGTACGCAGGACTATCCCTCAAAAAAAAAGTACCTCGTGCACCATACGGTAATTTCATACTCATATCATCACTTTGTAGGGACAATGAAGAATGAAGCACATGTGAGTTTTCATAGCCATATGATCATATGATTGTATACGTCCATAGCCACGTACGGATGCAGGGCATATCGGGCACATAGGTTGTTCGCAATAGGAATATGTGGTACGTATTCCATGAAAAAACATTGTTGTTGCCCGCATATTGCCGACGTGCCTCGACAGAGTACGGGGCCTTCATGGAAGCGCTTGCATGTGGGCTGCCCACACCATACTGCCACTCTCCACCCCAAAAGGACACGACGCTTCGTATCTTCTAATAAGAGTAGTAGCTATATGGAACAGCACGCCTCCACTCCAATGCCTTCGCGTAGACGTCAAGAGCGCCTGGTTGCGAGATGTTCCCTCAGAAAAGGTCGTCGAGGGTCGCAAAGCAGATTAAACGCATTAGATGAAGGGTGGCGCTGCCCGCACTTTACTGTGTCAGGATAGAGTGCCAAGTGAAAGACCATTCAGTAGTAAAGCGGTTTGTACCACGAGTCCTTCACCGATAGCTTCTTTCCCGCTCTTATATAGTGACAAAACACTGCAAGCGCACCGTTTCGGCCTTCATGACTTTCGTCTTTAAAACACATCTCATAGGAAGTGTCTTCTTTTAAAGCTGACAAAAATGAAATACGGAAGTCTCATTTCTGAGAAGCTTATCTCACTAATTCATTCCCGATGTTGCGGAAATAAACAGTTCTAATCACCGTCTCCATTTGGCGAAGGGCACAGATTTCCCAGGCTGCAACAAAAATCTGTTTCTACTAGTCATTAGAAATCTGGAGCGTGAGTTATACAAACGTTGTTCCTTTCGCATTTGTTAAACAGTTCTAATCGCCGCCTCTGTCTATCGACGGGCACCGATTTCCCAGGCTGCAACAAAAAGCTGTTTGTGCTACTCATTAGAAATCTGGAGCGTGAGTGACACAAACGTGTTCTTTTCGCATTTGTCAGGCAGTGAAATCGGGGAAATCGGTGCGCGAGGACTATCTGGAAACGACGGAGATGGGGCAACCAACGTGACGGCGGTGAGTTTAGTTTTGATACAGCCTCAACGTAAATTCCCTTCAAACGTCAACTGCCAGTAGCCTTTAAAAAGAGCTGTCGGTTTTGTTCAAATGACGAAGCGTTGAAAGCGATAGCAAGGCATATCTTGGAGAAGCCAGATGACAAGCTGGCTAACACAGCCGGAAGCGTATCAAATTACAGCTGAGGCCAAACACCAGTTTGTTGGCTGTAACTCTTAGCTTCGGCTCACTGGAACACGCAAAACGGTGTTTTCAGATCATCATAAACCTTTCAAGTCTACTCATAGACCAGCTTTTATTGATGACTACATCAAGGCGCTTAAAAATGCTTATGTTGATAGACCAGGCTTGCTTAAGTTCTTGTGAAGGCAATTTCTACACCAACCTTCTGAAAATGTTCAAATACCCGTTGTAGATTACCTAAAACTTATAATTAGGCCGTGTATTGACCGACGAGTACGTCGTTTTATGTAGTAAATGGTTTGACGGAGAACCGTCCGGCTGGTTGAAGTCATAGTATAGCGAATGTAAATCTTGCAACCGACGAACAAACGACGATAGTGATGCGTCGGTGCCATTATAGGGACCCTGTTTACAAAACACAATAACGAAATGGCCATCACAGAAACAGTTTACGTACTCTTTAATACATGAACAGACTTCGCATAGATGGCGTGAAAAATGCAGTCCATTCTCTTAAGGGTGTTGTCAGTAGTTCGACTGATGAGTGATACACTACACCTGGTGTAGTGTGCATGATACCATGCGCAGATTACAAATTTCTGTATGTAGATGAGACTCCAAACCTAAACAAATTTTCGAAACAGCAGCAGAATGACGTCAAGAAGGGAAACACGCCGAGGAACGCCTTAGCAGAGGACGTCCAAGCACCTGGACACACAATTATGTGCGCCCATTTCGTGTCCAACACGCTTGAGCCATTAGGACGGGGTTTTGGTGACAGACCGAAATGTGTCATTATAACTTCATTTAGACTCTCTCTTCGTGCACACTACTGACAACACCTTAACCAGAGCTCGCGACTTCGGATTGGCACCTACACGCCCCATAGCTGGGAACATGTGGCTACGAGATTAGCGAAAGCAGCGTTTGGAGAGCACCCATGGTAGCTGCTGAAATATCATTTTCATACCTTTATAGTATAGTAACCTATACTAATAGTATTCTTACAATCTTATAGTAATTACGTATACTGGACGGCAAATGACTTGTCTGTTGCACCGAATTGAGTCGGCCTTCTTATGTGTCCACACGTTTAATAATCACGCTAATTAAGCACACCACAGACACGCGTCCTCCCCCATTCCCTCCCCCTCCCCATTCCAGCCACTAAAAAAAAACTACCTGCGTATTAGAAAAAAATTATGCACATCGAACGCACACTTCGGTATCTACGTGAAGTGAAGCTTTCGGGAAGCGGGCAATTAAGCGCTCTCAATTAACCATTTCATTTCCGCATCATTGGCGCAAGGGAGACTGGCTCGCGCGCAGGCGTTATCGCAAACCCGGGATGCGCAATGTGACAGACGCGGTCATTATCACAAAGAGCTATAGTTGGTAATTATCTCACAAAGCTAGTGTGACCTCGTGGTTAGAAGTTGGGCCTGCTTTGCTGTGTGACCGACGTTCGATCCCACCGTCGGGCACGTAACTCATTCTTTTTTTTTTAAAAGTGGGATCTATTCGGTAAGACAGCGGCAACAGCAGCAGCACCCAACAGCAACGATCATGAAATCCAGGTAGGGTTCGCGAGTAAAGCTTTGCCTAAAAAATAATAAAAAGAAAAAACAGGGACAGAGTTCCTTACTCTTCGGGTTTATTTGGTCGAATTTGGGAGGGTTGTTGGAACCCATATTTATAAGGCACTTTTAGGGCATCCGTACCAAAGAGAATAAATGTTACCGTTAACCTCTCCATAGGTTTCTCCTAAGGCGCCGGCACCACGTCCGCCACTCGTCGTACCGGGACAAGATACGGGCTCCTCCATTACAGAGGCGAATCGGAGACCAAGTGAGCCATTCAGACTATCTTGTGACAATTGGGAATTCGGTGCTTGGTGATGAGGAAGATTGCTAGCTTTCGTAGAACTATTCCAACCTTTACGTGGTGGCTAAAGAAAGGAAAGAACCGTACAGCTCCCATTATTTTTCTCATTCCGCCAACTTGTCGCGCACGGTGTATATTGCAATTCGAGGAGCCAGTTTGATTGACACTCACAGTACAGAGTGTTTCAGGTAGCGTATGCGAAGCCTTATAATATGTAAGTGAGCACTACAAGGATGTGATCAATTCAATATTTTTCACTGCCCCTTGAGACATCCAAGCAACATTTACTATGCAATTGCCTCTATAATTAGAAATTATGCAACATATAATATATTGGCTTAAGTAGAAAATGTTCAAGGGGAAAGTGGTGGCAATATTTTGGTTTGCTCAAGAGGATGGTGAATAATACCATGTTCGTCAGATTCTCAGGACCGTTGTTTGCGTTTTTTAACCCTTGCCACAACTTACCTAGCTGTGAACCCTATAGTTGGCCCGACAGACCACGTGGAAGCATTGTAAAACTAAGCGAACACATCGATTACTTCATTAGCAGAATTCAGGCTGACACTTAACAGAAGACACGCACCCCTTGTGGCACTCAAGGTGGATGTGAAGTTATCAAAGCGGATGTGACGTCAAGCCCAGAATCGCATGTGGAGCACAGGGAGTTGTTGCAATCACACTTATTGGGATTAACATAGAGTAAGAGGCCTAAATATTCAA